>NC_056725.1:1440838486-1441004314 GCF_019279795.1 Protopterus annectens
TTATAAAGAATGCAAAACATCAGCAGATATTAGTATACAGATAAGCGGGGAATTTCAAAAAATAAACATATGCAGCCCTCCAGCAAAGGTAAAAAAATGATGGAGAAACAGATACGATGCAGCATACTCTGTCAACTATAGACATAGTAACTGTAGACAGAATAAGGAGGCAGCCCTAGTAGGAACTATTGCCACACACCCAGCCATTTCAGACTACAGTGGACAAAACTATGTTGACTAATCGAAAGTTGCTCAACTGCTACAAGGCAGTTGTGGCTGTGCTGCAGATCTCACACCAAACAGACTTTGGCATTGATCCATACCTCTCATTATCAAGTTTGAAAAGAAGCTGTAACGTATTGCTTAGCAGGCTGCATGAATAAATGGGGGGATTCACTAAACCCTATATGATAATTTTCCACTTTGTGCGCATCGCTGTGCAACGAGCACATGGTAGCAGCAAGTATTAGATTCAGTAAGCACCATGTAGAGGTGCGCCGTGCAAACAAAATAAACACCATGGCATGCTAATTACAGCATAAGCAGCTGAACTGCATGCTAATCAAGCAATCCAACACAGTGGAGCCATTCAACAAGGTATAAATCAACCTTACAGACTCCTTGCTGTTTTTCCTGTGAATTTCAAAACTTTTGGAATAAAGCCACAGAAAGGAGTCTATGTGGACAGAATGTTAGGGGCTGCTGCTGCTTTAATTAATTTATATGTGTTACAGGCTGAAGCCAGTGCTGTTGCTACTGCTGCTAATAGGCCTGGGCTGAGAAGGAGAAGAGTTTTCAGACCCTGTTTAACTTTTCACAACCTACATGACGTGGAAATTGTAGAGTGCTATAGGGTGGAGAGGGACACACTACAGGAACTCTGTGACCTCTGCCATCCTCAAATCAGAGCCAGAGCCAACCAAGGGGAACTCATCCCAGTGGAAACAAAGGTATGTGTAGCACTTAGAATTTTAACTACAGGTACCTTTCAGAGTCCAACAAGGGACATGTTGGGGGTGTTAGAGGCATCAGCATCTAGGATCCTCCACCAGTTTCTGAATGTTATGCTCCAACATGTCAGTGACCACATATATTTTCCCTGTACTGCCGAGGACAGGGCCACAAATATGCAGGAGTTCTATCCTGTAGCACAGTACCCTGAAATACTGAGTGCCGTAGATTACACACATATAGAATTTAAGGCACCATCCAGGGAACAGAGTAGGCTCTACATAAACAGAAAGGGCTACCACTCTATCAACTGCCAAGTCATGTGTTATGTCAAGAGAATCATCTTAAACTTGTGTGCTGGCAACCCTGGCAGTTACCACAACTCACATATCTGGCACACCTCCCAACTGCACCAGATGTTTGCTAGGAGGGATATCCTACAGGGCCATTTACTGGGAGATGCAGCCAATGCACTGGAACAGTGACTGATGACACCCATCAAAAATGCACATACACCCATGGAAGCATGCAATCATGAAGCACACATTCAAACCATAAATATCACACAGCATGTGTTTGGGCTGCTGAAGTCACGGTTCTGGTGCCTAGATATATCTGGGGGAGCCTTCAGTACAATTCACAGACATGTACACAAATATTCATAGTATGTGCCATGCTACACAACATCATCCTGAAAAAATAGCTTCAGCAGGATCTTCAAGGAGAAGAGGCACACATCCCACCACCAATGCCAAGGTCATCATGGCCATAGGCAGATGAGGAGTCAGAGGGGGAACCACCAGCTGCTGTGGGTGTAGACAGATGTAGGTATGCTCAGTATAACCTTGCATTGGCTAAGAGATGATGCATAGCACACTCACTCACTACCTAGGGGCCTAAAACCTTTCTCCTACACACATACATATAGTAAATTTGATGGCAGGCAACTCACCCAACCTTTACCTTCCCATGTATTGACTGTGTACTGCTTGCATCAGAGAGAGTCGGCCCTGAACTACAACCATGTCAACTGCTTCATTTACAAGGTAAGTCTCGAACCCGGAGTGTATTGTGTAATAATATGAATGAGTGGCATATCCTTGCATTTCACTAACTGATACTGTAAGCAAGTAAAAGGTGGGAGACTGTTGCAGAAATTATCTTAACATGTGACAGCAGAGACTTGTGTGACTTATATGTTTTATCATTAAGTAGTAGGCCTCAAGCATCAAAGATTCACACAATCATACCCATCAAAAGTAGTGATGGTCACTGCATGGCTCAGTTTGCCACCATACATTTGTAATGGAAAATCATTGAGTAGAGAAGTTAGAAAGTAATTATACACATTGCAGTTTCTGACTTCACAATCCTCACAAGATCACTCACAATAAAGATGGGAAATGTTGATGCTATCAATTGTGTAACATTCCAAGACCAATATAACTCAAAGGGAAAATTACCAGTTCAACACCGCAAATGTAGCTGTTAATAAGCACTTTAAATCAACTATGCACCCTGAGCATCAGGCATAAAGTTTATGTATCCCTGAATCCAAAAGATAGAAAACAGGGATATGGCAGAGTTATCAGGATTTTTTAGACATTAGGATTTTAAAGGATGTTTTAAATAAAAAGTATGCTTCTAGATTATATAGAAAAGACCATTTTTCCAACTCATATTTATTTTATACTAGTAGTCATCCCTTTCATCAAAAGAGAAATATAGTAGAGGATCAAATGGAGAGAGCTGCCAGAATGACTTCTTTACAGGATGACTTAGTGAATGAGATGGATTATTCAGAGACTTTGTTTTTAGCTAGAGGTTACCCTAAAGCTCTTACCATCACATTAAAAGAGGAAATCTTACAAGGATGGGGCAAAAACTGTATTCCATTAATCAATACCCCCAGTCTGTTTTCAATGAGACAATTTCTGTTCACAACAGGCAAACTCGACAGAGTCTAGATGAATTGAGAAGCTCGGGACCATGCCTAGTTTTAAATTATAACCAGGACATGAGAATGATACAGGATATTAATTTTAAAAATTGGAAACTTTTTGCAGTGGTGCCTAATAGCCTGGAGGGTTTTACTAGAACTTACAAACAAAGACATTGGCAACCTTCAAACACTGGTCCCCACCCAGTTTGGGTTTGTGAAGGGCCGATCGTGTCTCCTAAACCTGATTGACTACTTCGAATCAGTCTCCAGAGCCATGGATGAAGGTAAGGCAGTCCACACAGCCTATCTGGACCTCACCAAGGCCTTCAAAACCATCCCCCACTCTGGAATCATAGATAAACTTACTAAGCTGGGCATAAATCTCTATGTCACTCAATGGGTTGCCAACTGGCTTACTGACAGAACCCACACTGTAAAAGTAGCCGACTCCAAATCCAGCTCCAGACAAGTGACAAGTGGAGTATCTCTGGGTTCAGTCCTGGCACCGCTCTTGTTTGGCATCTACTTCTCTGAAGTACAGGCCAACACTAAGGGACTCTGGCTAACAAAGTTCACAGATGACTGCAAACTGGGAGCCATTATTGAATCCCCAAATGATGTAGATATTCTACAAAAGGGCCTTACAGATACAGATACTTGGTGCCAGAGCCATGGGCTCAAGCTCAATGCCAAGAAGTGTATAGTTATCCCCTTTGGGAAAAAAACTTGTACTCATGAATTACCACATAGGTGGCAGTACACTAAACACCAAAAGTGTGATAAAAGGCTTAGGAACAAAGGTGGACAGTGGTCTCACCTTCGATAACCACATCACCACAAAAGTCAGGAAATCCTTCTATGTGGCACACCTCATAACTAAGGGCTTTTCATCCAGAAAAAAGGAGGTCATTGTCCTACTGTACTCATCCCTCATTAGACCCATCATAGAGTACAACACCCCATTTGGTATGTACCTCACAAGACATCTGCAACAACTGGAAAGGCCGCAGAAACACCTCAATAAAAGAATCACAGGCCTAAAGCAGATGCCCTATGCTGACCGACTAAAATAACTCCAGTTATATTCTGTCGTGTACTGTCTACTCAGAGATGATCTCTGCTTAACATACAAGGCCATGTCAAACCCAGAGCTGTTGGATATGCTACACTTAAAGAAATCCCAATCCATTAGAGCCACACACTCCAGGGACCTACACCTTGTCATCACAATGAACAAAACATGTTGGAGGGATAGGTTCCTGACCCAGAGACTCCCCATACTCTGGAATAGACTGCCCATACATGTCAAGCAGAGAACCTCCTTGGCCCTCTTCAAAAGGAACCTTGATAACTGGATGGGAGATAGGAAATTTACCCAAGGGATCACGTCAGTTGCCCTGCTAGATGGGGTACAGGGAAGTAAATATTGTAGGAAGAAGTAGCCAGGGAATTGTTATGGCTAGGCTTGTATAATCACTAGGGCTGATAGCCTAGTACCAGCCTATGAACCTATGAACTAGACCTTTGACATTTAGTTTTAGAAGAGATCCTAATTTAAAGAACATATTTGAAAGTGGCCTACAATTAAGCAAGTTTACAAACAACAGAGTTAAAAATGGCACATTTTAATGCGGGATGTGCCCACAATGTCCCTTTATTGCAAATGCTATGGAATTATTTATACCTGGTCCTAAACTTAAATTAACAGCAACAAGGTATTACATTTGCCATTCAAAGGGTGTGGTGTACCTGGCTTATTGATTGTTCTGTTTTGCATTTTATGTGGGCAAGACAGAGCAAAGCCTAAAACAAAGGATTTATGAGCACCTATACAAAATCAATAAGAAGAGACTCAAATGTTGTATGTAGTCACATCCGCAAGTGCAAACAGGCCAGTTTCAGATTTTGGTTTCTAGAACAGGTAATACCCCATGAAAGAGGTGGTGACTCCAGGTTGAAATATCCAGAACATATACGGAAATTGTGGTTGAAAGCCTGTGTAACCCCTGGATTAAATGATTATCTTTCCCTGGTTTATTTGTACAGTACTTTTATTTGTATAATATTTTTATTTTATTTGTATAGCATTTTTATTTGTATAGCTCTTTTTATTTGTAGATCACTTTGTAACATCTTTCCCTTTAAATCAGCATTGTACAGATTAATTATTTAAATTATGTTACCTGTTTGGCCAATTGGATGAGTTAAACATGTTTTAAGGCACAACACTTGGTTGTTGTGTTATTCTGATGAATGAAAGTGCTTACTCAATATATTAATAAATCTGAATTTTATATTCTTGGCTTCCTGTTTTTTTGCCTGCCTGGGCATTGTTGTTTTTCAGGTTCTGTGTTCGGAGAATACCTTGCCTGATTACCACAATCTCATTTTGGTACAGTTATCATCAGTTACACAGGGTGTTGTGTGGGGGCCAGGAAGCCTAGATTGACACAAAAGGTCAGTGAGTATGTGTGAGTAAGAAAGAGAAGCAGGCAGACATCTGGATAAACCAACTAATGGCCAGTGAGACAAAATGAGTTGTAATCTGCACAGCTGAACCATGTAACTGTTGTGTGTGTGTCTGTAGGGGTCCTCCAGGTGAAACTGGCGTGTGATTGTCTGCATAAACACAGCCAAGCTCTGTGCTGGCCCAACATCTTGGTATGTCAGGCAGGTGTGAGATGTGCATGGTAGAGATGGCAGTTCATCGTTGGTATCCCCAACCATGATAACAAACTCTACCATGAGTTGCGCTCATATGTCTACCCCCATGGTCAGATGCACTGCTGCTATCTGAAAGTGACTGATGTCTGCTGGAAGATCTTCCTTCATGGGGATGCCCAGGATGATGACCCCATGGCCTGCTACATCTGGGTGTAGACAGCACACTCACTGATGGAGCTGTGGAAGTACTATCACTATGGGAGCATGATTGGGCATGGCCACATTGGCTAACAGCAGATGATGTGTCTGACCTATGCCCATGAGGATGTTGTTCCCATCCTTGCACATGTTCTATCACAGACAACATTTGTTCCATGACAGACACCCCTCAGTCCATCACAAACAACCCTCATTCCAATGTGTCATTTGTCTGATCCACTGAATCAGGATCACGGTGGAGGCAGTCACCCATGTCAACCTGTGCCACATCTACAAACCTGAGCATTTGTCTAGAGCACCTGTGGGAACATGCCTGTTCCTCCATGATGGCCCTAAATATATGTTGAATGGTAGGAGACACCTGCACTAGGTGCAGGACAGACAGCAGGCCCCCACTGAGCACCCCTATCAACCCTCCTGCATGGCACCTCACCCACATTTTGTCTACAGCCTGAATCAATAGGCACTGAAGCCACAGTAGCCACACTTCCCTGATCATTGGCCTCACCTGCCAAATATCCAATATCTGAGGGATCACTGGAATGGTTAGAAGTAGGCCTACTGGCTGTGTCTGATGAAATTGCAGGAGATGGCTCTATGTCAACCTTCGTGTCAAATTCAACCTCTGTACCCTCTGACTGTGTCTCTGTTTGGCCACCATCATTACCAGAGTCTGCTGATACAGTGCGATCAGGTGGCAGAGGGCCCACACTTCCACTGTCATGATCACCTGTGATGAAAAGCAATGCACCTACAGGAAAATTAATACCTACACTATTATAGTCCAATATATGTTAACAAAGTAACAGTGCTGCCACTATTATAGACAGTACAGTAATACACACAACAGACCTGACAGCAACATCACACACTAAAATATTTATTTAAATTGAGCAGCAGTACTGGCATAAACATGTTTGGCTTACCATCTGCAGGTAATATTCCCTTCTGCAAGCCAGATGGTCCTAGAATAAGTTAAGCAAAAGGTAAGGGCAACATCATCACATTTAACAGTAACACAAGGGTAATGCTTTTAAACCTTTATGTCCATTAACTATACTTTCAACAAGAATGTGGCTGACAACTCCAACCTAAGCTGATAACTGTAGCAATCTTCAATCCCCCTCCAAAAAAAATTCATGTGACACAAAAGTAACTTATTGATTTCAATTGTTTTACTATACAATAATATTCAACTGTTTTGATATGAAAGCCTACATGGAAGCTCCTCCTGGGACATGTTGCTCCAACATCCAGGACATGCTGTACTGCCCTCTCCTGTGAGCTGTCTGGATTCCTGATATTGGCCAGGAACTCTTCATTGGGTGTTAGTGGTGGCTCTCTAGCAGTCCCTTCCCCAGTAACCATCTGTCATGGCCCACTGTAGCTGCTCTTCTCCATGCAAATGTGATCATATCAGTGGCCCTATGGTGCACCTGCTCGTATATCCTGCCATGGCATGCCACAGCATTCACATCATCAGCCATTTGGCACCAAATTTGCTTCCTGCATGCCATATCTCACTGTCCCCTTTCCAGCAGAAAAGCACCATGTTGCCTAAAGGCATCCATTATCACCTGGTTCTCAGCATCGGTGAAAGGTGGTCTCCGAGGATTGACTCATCTTTGCTCTCCCCACCAAAAGAACAGGCAAATAACACATTTTGCTAACAAACCAACTTTGAAATGCTAAAAGTGCTATCAAAGGAACTATTCCTGAGACATTTGTACATATTTATCACAGTGCATTCCATTTTCATGTATTGGCAATCATGTATACCCATGAAATGACTTGACAAACATGCCAATGCCATCAGTGCACTTGTAACTAATGCTTTCAGATAAAAGTCTAAAAGCCTTTGCTTCAGATTTTTCTTAAATACATTCCAGTATATACAGTATGTAGCTGGCAAAATGCAAGCATACCTTCTGAAGTTCAGTAATCCTCTGTACAGAAATATCACAAAGAAATAGGTTATGTGGGGTCTTCCCAACATATAATAGGTCTCCTTACTATCAGTTTGCCAAGCTACATGGTTGCCATTTTATATGTTATAAATTCAGAGCTGCCAGCATGGTGAAGATGTAAATGAGGTGTGAATTCATTAGAATTGCTGAATCCCAAATATTTGAAATCATGTAGGAGATGTAAACATAGTGCAGGCACTCCCTCAGTGTTTGTTGTTAGTGGGTTGCAACTGTAAATGATTACTGGTTGGGAGAAGGAAAACACAACACCACTGCAGGCTGCCTTACTTCATTGGGTGTGTCAGGTTAGATCTACAAAGTGTTAGATGTAAGTTTGGAAATATAAGTAAACAGGAGACAATTCACAGGTTATGTTCCTTAACACCCAACCTGCCCTTCCTTTTTAGCATCTGCGTATGATATTATTTCCAGTTAATATCCTCACACATTTTAAGGCCAGTGATATAGAATGGCTTACACACTGCATGTTTCAGAGTAATGGTCAGATAACTGAAGAATGACCACAAACACAGAAAGGTAAGACAGAGCTTTATATTTCCAAGCAGTAATCGTGACAGGCTGTGTGATCACTAGGTGTACTACATCCAAAATTAATACATGTACAGATAACACTTGTATGGTTTGATATCAGTGTAGATGCTGTTGCAGTTGGTTCCATGCATATTGAGTTCAGTTCTTGTCTGCAAAGTTGTTTGTGTGGCAATGAGGGATAAGCCACCCATCCTGTGTTCTAAAGGGGAATTGGAGTGAGAGTTCAAATCCAGATCAATGTAGACATATCTCATGTGAGCCATCATTTTCTTGTGTGTATGTCATACATTGATTTTCCTCATTTCAACTACTTGCCACTTTTGTTTTATTTTTTTTTCCTTGTCTGTCTTTGGTAGTCTCATTGTTTTTTGGGGGCAGTATTTGTGCAATGTGGCATGTAGAGCAAACACTGGAATGGAGAAAATGAATAGCAGGTTTGGCTGCTCTTATCTCATGTGCGCGAAGTGAGGCAGTACTCAAACTGGACAACTGGACCACCCAGTAAGCAGACAGGACTGAGACAACCAAAAATAAAGCCTGGTAGATTCAATTAATGATACTGGGAATTGCACAAACACACTAAGTGCCATTGTGTAGTGGTTAACAGCGAGACCTTAAGAATAATCAGTAAAATAGGGAATTTTAACAGTGAGACCTTAAGAATGATTAGTAAAATAGGAAATGTCATGTAAATACTCCTGTAGCAGCATGTGTAAGTGTAGGACTGGAGTACAGATGGCCTTGGGTTCTAGTATAGGGTATGCAACCGTTTTTTCACTGTTTGTACATTGCAGTTTATAGCAATGAACTGAAAGATAGACAAGTGTTAGTTTAACCTTCTTGTGGCAATAGGTGTAAGGGTAAGACTGCCATACACATGGTCCCAGATTCGAACACAGGATATTCTATACACTTTTACTGTTGTTTCACTTCCCATTATAGTCACTCTCACTTATAACTTCAGATAGTGGAGCTGATATTAATTATATGTATGAGGGATTAGACACTAGTATTGTGTTATTTATTTATTTATTTATTTGTCTATGTATTATCACATGTATGACTGTTGGTATACTGTGTACTATATTCCTATATGTATAATTATGCTATCTGGTCTGGCATGGCCTTCACATTTGCCAAAGACACATGCACAGCTGCCTGTACATCCAATAACCTTGCAATTGCAACTGCAATTGTGTAATGCCTCATAGCTTGCAAATGCTGCTCTCCATTTACGATCACACAAACATGTTGCTTGGGGTGTGCACACCCAAGCAATGAGTTTGCACAATGGTAAGCAGAGTGCAGCGTGCCAGTGTGCGCACTCCAATAAAAGCAATAACTGTAATTGTCAAGAAAGCATCAGTCTCCATTGCTCTAGATCCCTGTAGACATAGGAGGAGTTTGTGGGGAAGGTGCCAGGTTTAGGACACAGAGGTGGGGTATCCCAGAGTCCAGGATACCCATTGGAGTCCTCGTTAAGACCCACAGCCAAAGGCTTCTAGAGGGGGACTATTCTGGCTCCCAGTACAAGTCTGAGGCTTTGGATAGTTTAGCCCAGGCTGAATCCAGTGCCACTGGTATCATGCACCTGGGAGAGCAATGCAGACATCATTATAATGACCTACAGAGGAGGAAGAGGGATACACTTGACCAGTGGATTGAGGAATCTAGGACTGAGGAAATCCCATACCTGTGTAAGCATCATCTATAGAGAGTACTTGTAAGACTTAGAAAGCTGAATATAGACAAGACTGGTATTCATAATGGTCTTCTGTTCTGTTTTTTTCCACAGACGCCAGTGATCTGGAGTGCAATGTCTAAGCCCATGGGGCTAGATTGGTGAGGATGAGGGAAGCATGTGGTATGTATGCAGCAGAATAATAGTGTTATTGTAGCATTAAGAGTTAAAGATAGCTTTTTGGGTGTTTTATAGAGTTGTATCAAATTGAGCATGCATATCCCAACTGTAAAAGCAAGTATGCAAGCATCAGTGGCAGCAATGCCTTGCTGTAAATTGTAATCTGTATAATTAGTGTGACACCCGTCTCCTGGCCCAGCAATCAAGGACCTTCAATCCTCACCATTAACACTAGTGAGGGACATCTCATATATGAAGAAAGGATAACAAATACACACAGTAAAGTGCAATTTCCCTTAAGAACACACCAAGATCACAGTCAGTCTGGGGCTGGTTGCGCCCTCGCTCTCCAGGTCCCCAATAAGACTCCCCACTGGCACAGCTATAGGGTCCAGATCTCAGCCTAGTGGGCAAGCTAAAACCTCCAGCACCCTCTCTTTCAAACCAGTGCTTCGTGTCCCTGCCCAGGTAGCTGACAAATACACACACACTTTGAGAAGAGTTTATACAACCACACAGACACTCCCTGGAAAGGCTGGCACAGGTTCTCCAGCTGTGCACCTTTTTACCAGACTATATGGTAGTACCAGCTGCCACCACCCACTAATATTTATCAGCTACTTAAAGGCCCTTAAAAGGGTGTCCAATTATTACTGTGCAATATTATTATCCAATTGGTAATATAGCCCAGGGCTAAAGCTATTGGAGTGGCTTTGTACAATTTTTACCAAAGGCATGCAAGTACTCTAAAGAGCTTACATTATCTCTACCAAACAGCCACAGTTGAAAGGGTTTAAAATATTTAATAATAAAATAGTCAAAACACAAGACAATACTTTTTACTACAAAGTGCTAGTCAAGAGTTCAGAGATCACAGAGAAATGCTTAAAATAATTCAGTAGTACACTTCTGGTATTACAGAAAAATACTTAGTCTAATCTTTCTAGTTTCTAGCTATTTTAAGAGAAAACACCAATCTAAGATAAACTTACATATAGAGCAAGACAGTGCTGGTGAGTTGGATGGTCTAGACAAAAATGCTTAATGTTCTCTGATTCTCTCTGTTTTAAAATCACATTCCTGGTTCACAGTACATCATTCTTCACACTTCTCTGAGTTCCCAGGCTAACAGAAACTACATTCACCTCTGGGTAGAAACCAGAGCAATAAAGGACATTTATGCATGCAAATTCTGGCCATTAACTCTGACCTTAAAACAATAGGCAGGATGCCTCACTCTAGACATACTGGCTCCGAGTTTTAACATCAAAGGGTCACAACATACTTTACTTGGTCAGTAGAGTGCACTGTTGTTACATTATTTTCCAGTTCCACATGTAACACTATTTTTACCATTTAAGACAATAGCCTGTAGTTTATATTAATATTTACAGATGACATGATTATCTCCAAAATTCTATCTGGCTAGGTTGGCAGCCTTCACCCATCTTCACCCAATCTTCACAATTAGAACATGCATATGTGCAATATATACACATTTCAAGGATTACTTGCTGCAATATGTAGTATAGTGTGCATCTCTTGAGGTGGTATTCTTAAATATAAAAGTTAAGATAGAGTCAAATAATTGAATTAATGCATTGTATCTCACATATGAAGGTACTAATCTTATCTCTTTTTTCTCTCACCCAACCCTGATCTCTTTTTTATTTTATTTTATTTCATATTATTTATAAAAATATTTTTTGCGTATTTTCTTTTCTTTTGCTTTTTATGAATATTTTTGTTTTTATTTTATTCTAGAAAATACATTTTTGTTTTATTGTTTTTATTTTCTTTTTTTAATTTTATTCTGTGTCATCAAAATGTGTCCATGTCATCCATGTGTACCACATCACTAAATGCTTCCCAGCACAGTGGTGTAGACCAGCCCCACTGGATACACCGGCCCCCCTCCACTGGCTCCATCACTGATGCCCAACACATCTGGGAGCCAACCTGGCAGCACTGCCTCTGCTGCCCTTGCACTACCTGCATACTCAAGTAGTCCTTGCCCAGAGACTGGTCCCGTGGTACCTTCCGGGAGCAGTGGCAGAGGTGGTAATTTCATCACCTGCACTAAGTTGCCAGGGATGGTGCATAGGCGTTGATGCACACCAATGCTGGCTGGAAAGGATGCTCTCCCTCATTCTTTATTGCACTAGGAGGAAGAGAAGGAGACATCAAACACTCTAGCCACTGGTGGATAAAGTTGACAGTGATGACAGTCCTGTGGGTGAGGACTTGATTCTCATTGTCACACAGCTTGATGACCTTGGGCTCGCAATGTCCCCATCTACACACAAGTCATGATGTCACCCATCCTTTTGTGTTCATCACCATCCCTGTCCCTTGTCTTGTTTGTCATGTCTGTCTGCAATTGCTTCTTCACGTACCCAACATACCTGACCCAGACATACCTACGTCCCTTCCCCAACTTTCTTCTCTATCTGAAATAAAAATTAAATGGGCACCTGTCCTAAAAAAAAAAGTCGTCCCATACTTAGCTCTCTGTTTCACACCTGTGACTTCTTGACACACTTGATTTGGTCCAATTGGCTATACAGCATGACTGTGGTGTTGTCACCCCTCTATCTGGAGGTGACAGTGGAAATTCAGTTAATATTTTGCACATATGTTAAGTTTACACTGTTAAAGAAATTGATAGCTATGGTTCCTTCCTACCTCCCTCCTGTACATTCCTGTTTTGATTTCCCTTTGTTCTTCCCCCTGCTTGCTCCCATTTTCACCACTTTCCTATCTACCCCATTTCACCACTTTAATCTGGTCAAAAAATAGAATTACACATGACACACATAAGTTGCTGGAAAAGCAATAGATCCCTTCATTTTTGGGATCCATGTTTGTGCAAAGGTGTGCACTGTGCACTAATATTGACTGGCAGCAAACAGCTGTGGTTACCCCCATGCAATGCTAATTAACACTGATGCATTATGCCAACACACAGCAACAAATCTTGTATAAACAATTCCTGTCATTACGTGATCACTCTGCAATGAAAAGTATGTAAAAGTATTAGATACACCTATATTCAAACCCAGTACCATCTGGCCCAAAAAAGGATGCATCAGTGTATCGATACTTGCTGCTACAGAGTCAGTTAAGCTGCTGGTGTATTTCATAGACTCAATAATAACTGTCAGACTTTAACAATATGGCTCACATTTGCCCACTGCTTAGTACGAGCAAACATCTGTATTCCGCATATGTATACACTTTGCTAACCATTGTTCAAACCCACTGCTCGCTGAGATATGGAAATGTACATATTATGCTGTATTACTGCTGTTTACTGTCCATTTCCTGTCTATGACATGAAATTACATGTGGAAACATTACAAACTGAGGGTCCTATCTAACAATATGTCACATATCTACAATACATCCATGTGTTGCCACCTCCACAAGCACTGCAACCCTGGTGTCTCAGTACATTTTCCGCACATATCTCAACCACACTACAAAACGTAATATTAAATGTTGAGCACTATCCAATGCACATCAATCTGGTAACATGCAGAAATACAACTATTGATCCGTATGCCTAAAAGGGGTCTTTATTATATTATCACATGCTTAGAAAAGCAAACGATAAATAATCAACCCCATGTAAGAGAAAGCTTACAACGTCAAAACCTCAGAACAGCGATTTTTTTTTCCAAGGGAAAAAATAGCTGTTCCGAAATAAAAAAAAAAAAATACTTTAAAACATTACATAACATACCCTCCAATATGGGGGCTGTGTCCCCCACACTCCCCTACTTAAATATACCAACTCCGAGATTGCACTACAGTGCTGAAAATGGCAAAGTAACGAAAGTGGTCAAGCGAATATTCGCTGAAAAGCCGCTTCATTATTTTGCCTTTTCGAATCAAGATGCATTCCACAAACTGTGTTTGTGATCTGATAATAGGAACCTGCCTAAAAGGCCTTATCCACATAGCTAGGGAAGGAACCACCATAAAAAGGCGCATTTCTGCATTTAGTGGTAGTTTGTGTTCCTTTGTCCCCATTCATTAGTCTGTGTTAGCTCCTTCTGTTCTATGTTGTCATCATTGGTGGACTCAATGATTGCACCCAGTATACAAGCATCAGCAAACCTGGTAAGCCAAAGGTCATATACTTTAGCCTGAACTGTCAAGAAATAGAGTCTAAACAGTAAAGGGCCAAGCACAGATCCCTTGAGTTTTCCAGTGATGGCAGCTCTACTGGTACAGGTTGATTCACCAGCTTGTACAGTATGCATTCTATCAGTGAGCCAATTCATTACCTGTATGCTGACATAAGGGTTAATCACAAGTTAGGGGGGGTTCTCAATGATACCTGCATGGGGGATTTGTCAAAACCCTAGGCCAGACCACAATAGGCAGTATGTCTTACCTTAATCCAGGCATATCACATGGAAGCAATGACCCATGACAACATCACAGATCGCCTATGGCATGACTCAACGTATGCACCTTCTTGATACTGTTGAATACACACTTCAACACACCCTCCACCTGGGCTATATTCCCATACAAGGGTGTACAGCAACACACATCCAGCTGAGTAGAGGGGACAGCACCTGATGCATGCATGTATACAAACATCCTGACTCTCCTCAACTGTCAGATAAACCATGTGACCATGGACTTCTTCTACATGTACACTATTCTGGCTATGTGCAACAGACCTGTATGAGTTGTTAATGCTACATCATGTCTATTACATCTGATGGATGTCCTCAAAGAAGTCATCTAGGGCATGCATGATGACAAAAGTACCATCTTGTGGAACTTGACCAGGTCAAGCATTTGACACAAATCCACACTGAGGTATTCACTCAACACTGTCATATATGGCCATAAACAGCTATATCACCAAATGGGTAGACCAGTGTATCACATATGTGGCATCTCACTATGTTGACATTTGTGATGTGACATATTTCTCAGGTCCAGTTATCAGGTCAATACATCAGGGCTGTCAGCTGGGCCTTTTCCTTTCCATTAGTTAAGTGATAGACATCACAGATGATATACACATGTGCCCACACATCTGCCTGAAAGACTACAGAATGTGGGCAATCATTGACTCCAACTGTGATATTACTATAATACAGACAGTAACAACACATAACAAATACTGCTGCCACAGGCATGACAACACCTGCATTGACAAGACACAAGGGGGGATTTGTTAATTCAGGAAACAAACACACCACTCAAGTATAATGTGGACATCACACCTTACAATCAGACCAAAAGGTATGTGACCTATGTCCTGGGGTAGATGGTAAGTGGTTCATCCACCAGCATGTGGTCACAGTGCTGACTATTCCCTTGAATTTAACACAAGTACTGGGTATGTGAAGGACATCCACGTTAGATGACATAATACCTTTGTGGTTCCCAGCCTTCATCACACCAATAGGTATGTACAATGCACCCTTCTTCATGTACCTCCCAACACAGCTCCCAGTGATGTGTAACTGAAGTGTACTACCTTTGTCACAGTGAGCTGTCACACAGCTTATTGGCCATATCTTGTTATTCTTTCTGTGGAATATACATGACTGTCTGAAGGTGCGGAACATCAATCAAGTTGTTACACCAGATACACATGTTCTACCTGTTCTGCTTATGCACACACTACATACACAGGTGTTTGACAATATTAATTGCATGTATATCATTCATGACACTGTGGATTGTGCCATATACATATGCCAAGCATACAAGACAACTAGCCTGTATTGCCCATACTGTCGCATACAGGTATAGCATTGTCCTGCCTAACATCTCTAGCATATGTTACAGTGCTGGGTTAGAGCATGTGTGGTTACCCTCATAGAATGTGGATGTATCATAATAGTTGTTCAATTGTGTCTGTGCAGACTCATCTCTTATCACTGTAAACACTGTAAATCACATTTGTTATGTCAGAGGTATGGGATTGGTGGTGTTATTATTCTGATATTGTCCATGATTGTGATTGGTTCTTGTAATGTTTTCTTTGATTCTTTTCCTATGGCCATTTTGTGGGAGATGTCTGCTGAGATTACACTCATATTCAAGCATGTCAGTCTGCACAGCTTCATAGTATGCACCCTACCCCAATTGTATGTCAGATCCCTGATAGATGTCCTCTGCATTACTCATGTAAGGATACTTATCTCACACAGAAATCCTCCTCATTGTTATGTCACCTTCTATGACAGTCACATAAAACACGTTTCACTGTGCAGTCCCAACTGTACCATATAGATATGTGATTGGTATGGCTGTACCATATAGATATGTGATTGGTGTGGCTGTACCATATAGATATGTGATTGGTGTGGCTGCTATGATCATCTTCCATTGACATACCATCCTCTGCTGTACATTAGGTAGTTTCATCTGTCCTTTTCCTCTGTGTTTATTCCTACAATTCATGTGTGTGTCTCTGTTCAATACACATACTTACCCTGAGTGTTCATTTTACAATGCAGTCCATGTCCGGATAAAGATCTTTTACACAGCTTTAGTACACAGTGCCAGGAATGGGATATCACAATAATCTGCACTGTAGGTACATTGTCCTGTACTGTGTATGAACTATATACTTTGCATTCATACCTCTCACTGTCCAGATATTCCCAGGATGTCCAGATGTGTTCCTTATCAAATCTGTGGCTTTCTGCCATAGCATTGGGATGATCTCAGGACTGATGTCAGTTAGTATTGCATACATATGAGTTCATACCTCTCAGCTGTCCTGATTTGTGCAGAATGTCCAGTTTTTGTCTCATATTTTTGATCTTTTCCTCATAACATTTTGGTTTTCTGGCAAATCATTGGCATGTCATTGCAGACTGAATTCAGAAACTGATGGCAGACATTTGAGTTTCAAACTTCATGCTCTTCAGAAAGTGCAGGCTGCTGTACAACCTATTATTCTATCAATTTTCTAAGCTTGGTAGAGCAGTATTAAAAATCTGTCCCCATTTTTGGGTCTTTGTCCCCCCGTTATTTATGGTTTTGTCCAGATTTCTTGTTCTAACAGGTTGAGAGGTATGTTTGAGTTTCATTCTAACACATATCTGCGTGATATCTATGTCAAATATCTCCCTATTTCTGGTTAAATGTCCCTGCATTATGTTGGCCTTTGTGCAGATGTGTTGTGCTAACAGACTGACACACAGTCAAACTTCAGAGATTGATTGATCTGTGAAGCCCTGGTGATCACTGTGGCATTTCACGCAAATCCACTGATTGTAGGTGCTCTGCTTGGAACAGTATTTATATTCACATTTGCTTACATGGTTTCCTGGCCAGCAACATTATTGCCAGCCACGAAACCTAGCTTAGATGCACCATGTGGCATTAATATGTATTGTGCACTGCCACGCATCATGTACCACCATGCAAAAATGTAATCTCCATGTAGGCTTCGACCACAGCCTACTCAGAGTTTATTGAATCCCAGGGAAGGTCTTTCAGAAGTCGTACTGATATTATTTTGTTATTGTTGTTTTATGACAATGTTCCAAGATCTTACCTATGTGATCTTTTACATTATACTATATGATTGCTGGCTTGACTACTGACAAAATAATTCTGTGACATCTTAAGTTCTTTGAAAAGTGGACAATGAATTTAGTATTATCTTCAAGACTTATTAAAGTTAAAAAACAGTGGTCAAATGGTAATCAACTAGATCATTTTTCTGACGAGAAGAAGACTAGAAAAACACTGTTGAAATAAAATATTGTCTCTCCTTACATAGAGGTATATATATAATATTTATATTATATACAAATACTTGCAAACTAACATTTACATTGCTGTGGTAGGATACTGCACGTATTGTTCTAAAACTGAGATAATTTATTTGGGTATTATTTTCAACCAGTTACATCAGCCCTAAACATTAATATCTGAGTGTAGAGAAGTAATTATGTTGGTATGACTAAACATTTTCAGACAGTTGTGGATTTTAAGAAATTCTTGAGTTTAGATTTAAAGGCCTGGTGGCTCTCAGTTTGATAATTTATATTGCTATATTATTCCACATATTTGCTATTTTGACAGAGTAGAAGGAATCATTGTGCATGTTGTTTGATTTTTTTCACTTTTGATGAGACCTAAGGTCTCTAGGTGGAGTATACCAGGATACCAAGATAGTATCTGGGAGAGGGAATGCTTCTCTGGAAGGGCAGTGCATTACTTTGTGTGCAGTTTTATTTGAGAAAAGATAAGAAGTCACATGAAGTAAAGCCACAGTAAGAGATTTAGTGTTGTGCAGTGATAGTTTTAGGCTAGTGACATACTTGGCTATTCTGTTATGGCATAGTGGGAGTTTGGCTAGTTGTGATTGCCGTAGGTTTGTCAGTACAGCAGAGGCACGTGTTACATTTAGGATTAAGAAGGCAGCTGCAGTAGCATTTCTAGCTTGATCTGTCAGTACGTGTTTAGATGTGTACAAGTTTCTAGTTTGTGAGTAGTTTTCTGAATGAGTAGTGCTATATGATGGTCAAATTAGAGCCGATCTTCAATTGCTACTCCCAGTAATTTAATACGGGATGTGATTTCAAGCTTGGATTTATTTTCTGAAATGACTCCATGTGCAAAAATGGGAAAAAGGGGTTGTGGAAGGATGGATGGATTGAAAGATGCTGACTTATGAGAGTTGGAAGTGAATAGCATACGTTAGTTTTGTTGGGACTAAGAAATAGATAAGATTGAACTGACCATGTTTCAATGGCAGTGAAAGAATCATGTGTGATGGTCAGAAGTGCAGCTTGTGCTGGGGCACTGCAGACAAGACTAGAACCATCTGTATATTGTATGACAGATGTCTGCTTAGCAGGTGTGAATATTGTTTAGGAAGATATTAAAGACATTAGAACCCAGAACTGATCCCTGTGGTACAGCTATATTGGTAGAGAGACAGGGGAATAGAAGTACATGCCTACCTTTTGACCAAAAGGACTCATGCCATTTAATGCTTTTCTTGCATTCACCTAGGTAGCTAGAAAGCTACTTTAATATGGTATAGCTGAAGCCAAGTTCTTTGAGCTTGCTTAGCACAAGTTGGTAGGATATTGTATCAAATGCTTTTGATACATGCAGATACAGTTTGGCCATGGAGTGATCTATGTTTCTATGATGGTTAACTGTTTCAATAAATGTAAGGAGAAATGTAAGCATACTCTGTGCTGTGACAGGGAAAGAAACCATGCTGTGTATCAGCTAGCAGTTAAATTTGGAGTAGATACGGCATGATTTGTTCATGAATAAATCTTCCATTTTCTTGGATTGAGGAGTTAGTATTGCAATGGGACTATAGCTAGTTCTATGTGCCCCCATTCATGTCTTGGTTTTGTGTTGGACATTTTCTAGAATGAGGAGAAAGTCTGATTCTTTCAGAGAACTGGTTTATCAGAAATGAAAAGAGGGTATAATAATGCTTCTGCTGCTATCTTAAGATACTTAGGAGGGAGCTGATCAGGTGCTAGTGTTGTTTTAGTTTCTCCAAAATCTTTTTTATTATGTGGGTAGAGACTGGTTGGGTCTATATTAGATCCGCGAATTATCACAATATCAAACCGAACATTGTCGACACGCAAACGGCAAAACCACAGAACATCGAAGAGGTAAACGGAAATCTCCATAAAGGGAGATTTCCGTTTACTTCAATGTAGTGCGGTCTCGGAGTTGGAATATTTAAGTAGGTGTGTGGGTAGCACAGCGCCCCATGTGGGGGGGTGCAGTGGGGCTTGCTCCCCTGATTAAAGTAAGTAGTTCTGTTTTTTGACTTTTTTAATGACTTTATTAAGTATTCAATGTTACTGGACTTCGATAATATGGTGTTGATCATATCATATTCAAAGTTAAGTAACTTCAAGTATCTAATATAGACCTGACTGGTTTACATGAGAAAGCTTGGTGAGCTGTGGTGGTGGTGATGTTGGTTTCTGTAGTAACTGGGGTTACCACCAGATACATTTCTGTCTGAGGCTATGAAGTGCTCATTCAGCTTTGTAGCAATAATAAAATTATTTTCATTAGGCAATGGGTTAGGTTAGATAGTTTACCCCTGATATAGTAGGTTATTTATCACCTTCCAAATTTGCTTTAGGTTATTGCAGTTTTTTTTTTTTTGCATTGAAGAGTAATATTTTTTTTTTTCAGTCAGAGAAAACTTTTTCTGATTAGGTTTCTTAAGTAGCAGTTGTGTTTTTGTGCCATATAGACCAAGCCTTATTTCTTTGCTTCATTAGTTGTTTAGTTAAAGGGGTTAGCCAGGGCTATTGATTGGTTTGACTGTCTTAATTCTAATTGGGATTTGCTGATTTAGTATGTTCAGGAATGTAGAGCTGATGTATACGACAAAGGGATTC
Organism: Protopterus annectens; assembly: GCF_019279795.1. Taxonomy (NCBI): domain Eukaryota; kingdom Metazoa; phylum Chordata; order Ceratodontiformes; family Protopteridae; genus Protopterus; species Protopterus annectens. The sequence continues at coordinate 1,440,859,034 of NC_056725.1, forward strand.
AGTTATCAATAATGCAAATCACTTTCTGTCGTCGATTGCATACATATATGAAGCAGACCTGGTTCTGCATTTTTGATTTAAGAAAGCGAGTGATGGTGTAATGTACCCCACATGTCTGATGACATGCATTAGTGTAAGTTTTATTCATGACTTGTATATACTAAAGCATTATACTTGTATAGTATAATACATACTGATTGGTTGAAACGGCACTCTGCATCTTAGTCACAGGATCATTCCTGTGGCCTATAAGTGACATACTTAGCATAAGCCAGTCATTTGTATCTAGGATACCAAACACAGTCTTCACCTGTATGCACAGTATATGGGGACAATACTATATCCCAGAGAAGCCCTTAGGAATAGTAAACCACTACGAAAGTATCACTCAGGATTTCAAGTCAGTTAATGGTGTTCAGAATCCTGAATTAAGACTTTTTTAGCCGAGGAGAAGGAGGGCAGAAGCCAGAGAATGCACACGTTAAGGAGAAGAGAACAAATAGTGTCAAATTCTTCAACGGATAATTAAATAGGTATTCTATACCTGTAACCAATGTTATAAATTTGTCTACTTTGGTTTTAAATGAAAATCATTTAAAAGTTTTAAATTTGGGCTTAAACTTTGTACCCTCAAGGAGGGCAAATATAACAAACACTGTGTTAAGCCTTAAAATTACACGAGGTCTTTAAACTTGAAATATGTGTTTAAAGACATTGTTAGTAACAGCACTAAATATGTAAAGCCTTCATGCTGCAACCCTAATTTGCTGCACACTATTAACATTTTTGAAACAGCTTGTGAAAGTGAAATAAGGAATGTTATGGGGGAGGGGTAAAGAAAAGAAAAATGTATCACAACTTATCTAAGGAAGAAAAGAAATCCCTGAAAGAAATACAGGAGAATGGCAACATAAGTAATGAAGAGTGACAAGGGGGGTACCTTAGTTTTAATGAACCAAGAGGAATATGTTACCTGTATAGAGAAAATGCTAGGTAACAGTTTAGAATACAAATTAATAGACATGGTGGAAGTATCTAAGAGCTACAGCAGTGTTTACTCTTTTTTTGTTTGAGAGCTTAATGAACAGTAATTTAGAAAAGGGCCTTTATGATTTTTGTCATATAGACAATCCAAAACTAGGTTCCTTCTTTGGAATTCCTAAAACACATAAAAGTAAAACGTGTCCTCCATTTAGACCCATTGTATCTGCCCCAAATTATATTACAGAGGGTATTTCCTTATTGGTGGATTCTAAGTTAAATCCCATTGTTCAACTAATGAATTCATACTTGAAAGACATATGGGACTTTTTAAACTGTATCAGGGAACCTACTTTAGTTTCAGCTTTCGATCCCACACACAAGTGATGTTCAGTCTTGGTGTTGTCTCTCTCTTTACTTGTATTCCTCACCTAGAGGGAATGGAAGAAGTCAGAGAATATTCAAATAATTTTCCACATTCAGTAATTCTGAAAGCAATTTTTATTGCGAATTAATAGATGTTTTATTAAATAACATTTTTTTTGTATTTAACAAAAAAATACCAACAAATTCGGGAGGCAGCTATGGGGTCCCCTGCAGCACCATCTTTTCTGAAAATTGTGATGGGTCATTGGGAATGTACTGTGTTGGAACCACTAGTCATGGAATGTCAGATTACATTTTTTAAGAGATTTATTGATAACTTGATTTTGTCATGGTCAGGGATGTACAAAAATTACAAAATGTTGTTGACACCCTTAATTCCAGATCAGGATATTTAAAATTTGTTCTGGGAGATTCTGGAGTAAATGTCCATTTATTAGATGTGATTCTGGAATGGGATGTTAAGCTTCATAAGTTAGTTAGTAGGATTTTTAGGAAAGAAACTTTCGCTAACAGTTATTTGCATTATACCACCATGCACCCTCGTTATATGAAGAATAACATCCCTAAAGGACAACTCATAAGAGCTAGTCGAATGACAAGTGAAATGGGTGACTTTTTGAAGGAAATAGAATTTATTACTACCTTGCTTGTTGAAAGAGGGTATAGTAAGACCATGTTGAAAGAGCAGGCTGAATATGTTACACAGAATAGGGAGAGTCCCTTTCCAGCCATCCTTGAACAAGGGTTTTCCAACATCAATACAAAACAGAATCATGGCACGAACACATCTGATGTTGGTAATTTATTTTGCTTGGACATGACAGTAGACAGTGGTATTATCAGAAATATTATTTCTGACAATTGGAAAATTCTAGAGGGAAACAAAGACTTACAATCTATAGTGGGGACCCAACCAAGATTTGTATATAAAAATCAAAACAACTTAAAAAATATTTCAGAAAGAGAGAGACACAAATTTGTATATTGCTCTAACATCACACAGAAAAGATGGGGCATGTATAAGTGTGGAAACTGTAACGTATGTAGGTACATTTCTGAAGGTCCCTTAGTTAATTTAGAACATTTGCCTTACACTTTGAAAGTTCCAGGGCATTTTAATTGTAAGAGCAAAGGAGTTGTATACATTGGTATGTGTGCATATTGTAGTGCATTCTACATTGGTATGACTACAAGAGCCCTATGCACCAGAATAAAAGAACATTATTACAATATTAGAAAACAAGATAAGACAAATGCTTTTTATAAGCATACTATCATCTGTCCTATGTACAAAACATTTTTGTTTTCTGTGCTGGAGCAAGGAAGTCATGATTTTAGAGGTGGCAATTTCAAAACAAATCTTGAGCAAAAGGAAGCTTTATGGCAAATCAGATTAAATTCAGATAAAATCCTGGTATAAATGATGCTGTCAACATTAAATGTGTTTTGAAAGACCGTAGAGTCTATATAAGGAAATAACTTCCTGAGCTTTGAAATTTTATTGCTTAATTGTATAATTGTTCAAGTGGAAAGATGTGTTTATTGGTGCAGAGGTATTTCAAAACTGTTTTTAAATGTGATGTTGAGAATGTACATTTTATTCTGAAGAAGTTTGGTTACGAAAGCGTGGATTAAAAGTTTTTATTATGCTAACATCATGTGGATTTCACTCTGTTCTTCTGCATCTTCCAGTTTGGTTTTATACCAGATACACATGTTCTAACTGTTCTGCTTATGCACACACTACATACACAGGTGTTTGACAATATTAATTGCATGTATATCATTCATGACAATGTGGATTGTGTCATATACATATGCCGTGCATACAAGGCAATTGGCCTTTATTGTCCATACTGTCGCATACAGGTATAGCAGTGTCCCACCTAACATCTCTAGCAGATGTTACAGTGCCGGGTTAGAGTCTGTATGGTTACCCTCATAGAATGTGGATGTATCATAACAGTTGTTCAATTGTGTCTGTGCAGACTCATCTCTTATCACTGTAAATCACATACGTTATGTCAGAGGCATGGGATTAGTGGTGGTATTATTCTAATATTGTCCATGACTGTGATTGGTTCTTGTAATGTTTACTATGATTCTTTTCCTATGACCACTTTGTGGGAGACCTCTGTTGAGATTACACTCATATTCAGGCATGTCAGTCTGCACAGCTTCATAGTATACACCCTACCCCAACTGTATGTCAGATCCCTGATAGATGTCCTCTGTATTACTCATGTAAGGATGCATATCTCACACAGAAATCCTCCTCATTGTTATGTCACCTTCTATGACAGTCACATAAAACACATTTCACTGTACATTCCCAACTGTACCATATAGATATGAGATTGGTATGGCTGTACCATATAGATATGTGATTGGTGTGGCTGCTATAATCATCTTCCATTGACATACCCTCCTCTGCTGTACATTAGGTAGTTTCATCTGCCCTTTTTCTCTGTGTTTATTCCTACAATTCATGTGTGTGTCTCTGTTCAATACACATACGTACCCTGAGTGTTCATTTTACAATGCAGTCCATGTCCAGATAAAGATCTTTTACACAGCTTTAGTACACAGTGCCAGGAATGGGATATCACAATAATCTGCACTGCAGGTACATTGTCCTGTACTGTGTATGGACTATATACTTTGCATTCATACCTCTCACTGTCCAGATATTCCCAGGATGTCCAGATGTGTTCCTTATCAAATTTGTGGCTTTCTGCCATAGCATTGGGATAATCTGAGGACTGATGTCAATCATTATTACATACATATGAGTTCATATCTTTCAGCTGTCCTGATTTGTGCAGAATGTCCAGTTTTTGTCTCATATTTTTGATCTTTTCCTCATAACATTTTGGTTTTCTGGCAAATCAAGTGGACAATCAAGCAGTACGGATATCTAAACTTTGTACAAACGAAGACGTTTATTTGATGGAACATTTGAAACTTTTGAATAACTTTCTGGAAAGAAGGTATAAAGATAAAAGATTACTAAAGGCAAAGAGCAAATATTGAGAATACGTGAACATAAAGGTAGACCTCATTATTCTAAGATGAGTGACCAAGAGATGAAGCAGAATAAAGAAATCTGCTCCAAAGAACACAAAGTAAGGTGTACGATCACAGATGGCACAGACAATGCAGCTGTATGTGGCACTATTAGGAAATATTGGCCGATTATAACTTTAGATATTAGAATTAAAGGACTGGTAGGAGAAAGACCCAGCTTTGCATTTAAGAACAAAAAGAATCTGAAGAGGCTTTTATGCCAAAAGATGGAATAGAGATGAGAAATGATATCACTCAGGCTGCTCCTACAAGGCCTAACAGGTGCAAGCAAATGTGGTTTCTGTAAAGCATGTGCTTGGATTAACACACAAGATACATTTATACATCCTGTAACAAATAAGATATACACTTTCCAAGGGCTAGTGAATTGCAATAGCAGGAACCTAGTATATGTTGCAACCTGTAGTATCTGCACAGCTTATTATATAGGCAAAATAAACAGAAAATGCAAGGAACGTATTCTTCGCCACCTATGTGATATAAGAAACAAGGTAGAAACTAATTCTCTGTACCAACATATCTCTAGATTTGAGAGTCGCTCTTTTAGATTAATGGCTTTATCGAACATAAAAAAAAGTATACGAGGTGGTGACCTAATGAATAAAATGGAAGCTGAAGAAGCAAGGTGGATTATGGATCTGAGAGCAGATCATCCCCGGGACTGAATGGGGTAGTACCCCTAAAACCTATATTAAAAGACCGAGGCCTGAGAAATAAAAAGTAAATACAATCTAGGCTTTCACTTTAAGAAATGATGTCTTCAGAATGGGAGTGGCAACTGCTTTGTGTATAAAATAGATGTTTTTCTTAATTCTAACAGGATATGAAGAAGGTTAAGCATAAAATAAAGTGCTTATCCTGCATTTTACTGTTTGTTTTACTATTTGTTTTATATAATAAAGAGTTTTTACCAGTCTAATTAGAACTGGGAAGCTCCTACTTAGATCGCTGTTTGTATCATAGGTTCATAAGTTCATAGATAGGTACTAGGCTATCTGCCTGAAGGCATTTATAAGCCTAGCCATAATGTGTTGGCTTTCGCCGCCCCCTTAGATTAGTTCCCTGTGCCTCAGTCCAGCAGAGTCAGTGACGTGATCCCCGGGGTAAACTTTCTGTTTCCCATCCAATCATCAAGGTTTCTTTTGAAGAGTGTTAACGAGGAGCTCTGCCTAATGTAGATTGGAATCTTATTCCAAAGCATGGGAAGTCTCTGCAACAGAAATCTATCCCTCCAGCATGTCCTATTTATTGTTGTGGTGAGGTTTATATCCCTCGATTGTGTGGCTCGAGGGGATAAGGATTTCTTTAGGTGGAGCATGCCCATCAATTCTGGGTTGGACATGGCCTTGTACGTCAGGCAGAGATCACCTCTGAGTAGGCGGTATGCAACTGAGTACAGCTGGAGTTTCTTCAGTCGAGCTGCATAGGGCATCTGTTTGAGGCCAGTGATCCTCTTGGTGAGGTACTTCTGTGGTCTTTCCAGCTGTTGCAGGTGTCTTGTAAGGTACATCCCAAATGGGGCATTGTACTCTATGATGGATCCAATGAGTGATGAGTAGAGGGGCACAATGACCTCTTTTGATCTGGATGCAAACCCTTTTGTGATTAGGTGGGCCACGTAGAAGGATTTTCTAACCACTTTGGCAATGTGATTATCAAAGGTGAGATTACTATCTACTTGGGTCCCCAGATCCCTTATTACGTCTTCCGTATTTAGGGAACTACCACCTATGTGGTAGTTTGTGGGTACTTTGCTTTTTCCAAACGGGATGACTATGCACTTTTTGGCATTTAGCTTGAGGCCATGATTTTGACACCAGGTATCCGTCTCAGTGAGACCCTTTTGGAGGATGTCTGTGTCAGCCAGAGAGTCAATTATAGCCCCTAGTTTGCAGTCATCTCCGAACTTGGTCAACCATAGTCCTCCTGTGCTTGCCTGTACCTCTGAGATGTATATGCTGAACAGGAGGGGTCTGGGGATTGAGCCCTGGGGAATGCCACTTGTAACCGGTTTAGAGTCAGACCTAGCTCCCACAACTCTCGCCATGTGGGTTCTGGCCATGAGCCAGTTGGCAACCCATCTTGTGACGTAGGGGTTTATGTTCAGGCTGGTGAGCCTGTCTATAATACCAGAATGGGGAATGGTATCGAAGGCCTTAGCAAGGTCTAGGTAGGCTTTGTGTACTATCTTTCCCTCATCTATAGCCTTGGTAACTGTCTCAAAGTATTCAACGAGGTTTAGGAGGCATGATCTGCCCTTAACAAAGCCGAACTGGGTAGGGTCCAGTGTTTGGAGGTTCCCAATGTCTCTGTTAATGAGTTCCATGATGATGCGCTCCATGTCCTTGCATATCAAGCTAGTCAGGCTTATAGGGCAATAGTTCACAGGGTCTGTTGTGGCTCCACCTTTGTGGAGTGGAATAACCATTGCTGTGCGCCACTCTATGGGTATGTAGCCTGTGGAGAGGCTGAGTTTGAACAGTGTGTTTAGGTGAGGGGTTAGTTCATCATTGAGCCACAGTCCTGTCTCGTTGATGCTGTGTTTTTGGCTTTGGACAGGGCTGTTTTAACCTGAGTGTCTGTGATTTCAGGAACTCTACATTCTTCTGGTATGGTTATTGGCCCTTTTGGGGGTGAGAGGGGGGTGAAGTTTGTGCTGAACCTGTCTGCCAGGATGTTGGCGATATCAGTCGGTTCAGTGTATTTTGTGCCATTCTGTACTAACTCTGAGCAGATCTGAGCATTGCCACTTAGATTCTTGACATAGCTAAAGAATGCCTTGTGGTTATCTTTGGAGTCATTGGCAATTTTTCCTTTCAAAGCTCGCCTTGGATGATTTTATGAGGGATCATAGTTTCTTGCTGATACCGATCAGGGATGTCTTCCCTCTGTGGGATTTTACTCTTTTCTGTACTAGTTTCCTCCTTCTAATGTATAGCTTGTTTATGGCAGGAGTCCACCAGACTGGTTTTCTTTTCTTGGAGGAGTGAGTCTTGGTTTTGCTTGGGATGGCACAATCCATGCATTCCTGTAGGTGCCCATAGAATGCTTTAGTAAAGGATTTTGTAGCTTGGACATCGTTATCCTTCATCATGGGGGCTTTGAAACTTTCCACCTCGGTCTTAAGTAACGTGAAGTAGTTTTTCACTGTGGTTTCCTTGTCCGGGGGTTGGGGCAGAATGTGGATATCCAAAGTGATTTGTTTATGGTTAGATCTAACCAGCGAGGGGTTGACCTCCGGTGTTCATACCATCTACTTATGGTGGTTATTATTAGTCATCACCACAGTATATTATGTTTTAAGAAACAGATTTAGTAATACATACAGGCATGTATATCTTTGCAACATTTTAGGTTCTAGCTACTTACACGTAGTTGCGAAGATAGCCTTTTAGATATACACTATGTAGGAGGGATACGGATAAAACGCGTCATGTTTTTGTTAGTTCCTATGAAGTTTGCACTTATATCTATCAGTTATGGGTGACAAGTATAATGGAAAGGATGATTTTTCATACATACTATTTGTTTAAAATTTATAGATTGTTGAATTGCACAAGTTTGTGATTGCGGAATGATGTATCTGATAGGAAACCTATTGTCGGCATGTGCAGATACGATTATTGTCTATGTTTGTGTATTGCCTTATTTAGAAGCTGACAGGCTTGTATAGCTGATTTCATCATAAGAGTGGATACTGCTTTAAGAATTTAAATGGCTGGAAGCTTAATTACAGCTGTTAAGTTGGTGCCAACTTTCAAATATAAGGTGTACTTATACCATTAACTGTGTTTTGAGGAAGCTCACTATCCGTGGGTGAAAGCGCTTAACGTTTTTATGAATTTTTATTATGATTTATTGTTTTTAACATGTTCAGTTCATGTCATCATCATTGTGGAATAAACATATTTTTTCACGTAGCAGAGGTGGTCATACACTTATTGGTGAGTCTGTGGCAATTATATATCAGTTGTCATATCTGGTGCATTCAGAAGTTAATATAGTATAGCTGTTTAGTTTTTGTAAAGTTCTTTGAAAGTTTTTAGATGTATATATTTAGATATCCTTATAGTATGTGTGTGTGTGTGTGTGTGTGTGTGTGTGTGTGTGTGTGTGTGTGTGTGTGTGTGTGTGTGTGTGTGTGTATATATATATATATATATATATATATATAAAAATACATACATATATATATATATATATATATATATATATATATATATATATATATATATATATACATATATACATATATATATATATATATATATATATATTCACTTCATAACACTGAAAGCTCAAAACACTGAAACCAAAACACTGAAACTTCAAAATCTTGAAAACTCAAAACAATGAAACTCAAAACACTGAAAACACATATCATACATATACTGAGTTTAAACAACATAAATCATAGCACTTTCCACCAAGTGTAAGCAGGGGGCCAAGCTCCCCTGCACCCCCCACACCCCCTGCTACTTATATATATATCAACACCAAGACTACACTTCAGTACACTAAGTGCAATCTTGGAGTTGATATATTTAAGTAGCAGGGGGTGTGGGGGGTGCAGTGGGGCTTTCACCCCTTGCTTACACTTGGTGGAAAGTGCTGTGATTTATGTTGTTTAATCTCAGTATATGTATGATATGTGTTTTCAGTGTTTTGAGTTTCAGTCTTTTGAGTTTTCATTGTTTTGAAGGTTCAGTGTTTTGGTCTTCTATATTATGAAGTTTTCTCATTTTCAGTGTTTTGAGTTTTCAGTGTTATGAAGGGAATCCACATATATATATATATATATATATATATATATATATATATATATATATATATATGTGTGTGTGTGTGTGTGTGTGTGTGTGTGTGTAATCTTTTGGTTGTGTCATTGATGAATTGCTATTCCCCGATTAGATAATTAGTTAATTAGATATATAAGGAGCAGTTTTACAGTTTTTGTTTGTCTGAAGAAGCGTCTATGCAAGACACGAAAGCGCTCTCTACAGTGTATTTTTATTTTATTTTATTTAATAAAGTTCGTATTACCAGGATCATGTTTGTACCACATTGTTGCTTCACTAGTAAGATTCATAAATAGTCTAGTAAGAAAAAGGTGTAACAAAATACATCCATAGTCCCTATAAGGGTAATGTAGACCTCAGTACAAAGCAGCTGAGCAATAATATCACCCTTAGAAAATATCAGAATGCTACAAATGGCACATTTCACCAAAGGGAAGAAAAGCCATATCCTACAGCTCCGTGTACTGTGTGCTAATTTATCCCATGCCACCACCTACATGGTGACACCCCTCCTCAATGCCCGTGGCTGTGGAATGTGCATAAGATCCCTTCATTATTGTAATATGTGAATAAGTAGTGCACTGTGTTCATGGCTAGGGAAGGAGATGGTTTTATGAAAAAAATGTTTGATGTTTAAAGCCCTGCAGAGGAAATATTAAACTGATTCCCTATATGTCTGAGTTGTTGGTAGCTTAGGTGGATGTAAAATATCCCATGACATTTATTAAAAAGTGTTTTTTGTGCTGTTACATGGATTAATCAGTGTTGCCATATTTTTTGCTGTGTTTTAGTCACTTTTCAAACTTAGATCAAACAGCCAGCTGTGTGAGTCATCTAAACTTGTGGCAGATAAACCTGTGAGATGGGGGTGATTGCTGCATTGTTGGGAAGATAATCACAACTCTGCATGCACCTAACCACACATATGCAACAGCTGGAATGGCCACAAAGGTTCCTTACCAGGAGACTCTAGGGCATAAACATATTGTCCTATATGGATCGCTTCAAATCCCTATCTCTGTACTCTGTCTCCTGCAGGTTGCTGATAGGCAAAATATGCCTGGCCTACAAGGCATCCTTAGATCCTGCTCTGATGAACATTTTGTACATCCACAAAATGAGTAGCATCAGAGCCACTAGATCCAAGGATTTAAATTTTGCTTGGGACATAAATAAGACATGTTGATGAGACAAATAGGTGTCTCAGAAGATCCCCAAGTTCTGGAACCATGCTCACAATCCATGTGAAGCAGAGTCCATTTCTAACCCTATTTAAGAGTAACTTTGACCAATGGATGGTAAATTGGAAATTCATCCTGGGTCTAGCTCCTGATAGACAGAGGCAGGCAGTAATGCCCAAACTAACATAACCCCCACGCAATCTCTAGAAACTTCCTAACTAACATACTCCCTCATAATAAACACATGATACATAGGGGCACAACTGAATCGGATTGCACAGCTAGATTTATAAAGGCCTTGGTGGTCATTAGCTTAGTATATACCTACGAACCTTAGATATTTTTTCATTGTTTCTTTCATTTTTCTTGTTAATTTATATTGCATGAGCAGTCAGCATTTGTTGTTTTACTCTATGACTCTTGTAAGCAGAAGCTCATGTGCACAAGCTGTGCAACTTACTTACTGTTTGTACAGTCACTTGACTGAATTATTAATTGTTGAAGTGCTCCCCTGTGTTAAATCTGCTGTTCTTTTTTACCACCAATTTTACTAATTGCAACTTAGTCACTGGTACAGAAGTTTTGGTCAAGTGTGTGAGTAGTCTAAGAGAAAGTAGTGATCATTCTGGGGCAGGATAAGTTGCTGCTGCTTCTATGAAGCTAGCATTATCGGCTGAAGCCAAATCTGTGTTTTTTTTTTTTTTTCAGAACAGCGTATTGCACTGAGCTGTGCTTCACACAGGATTGTGTGAGCCTGTAATTGAAAGACCAGGCCCTTCAATTGAAGTTTTTCTCTTAGTAAGACTAAACAGAGACATACCCAGCAGCAGGCTGCACTAAGGCATAACCCCTTGCTTTAGTAACAAGTTAAATTGCTTTAGCTGTTTCTAGTATACGAGACTTAACGATATTTATTATACTGCAAAAGTGTTATTGTACTATTATTATACTGCATTCAAAATAATTTATTAAAGCAAGCCAAATACTTTACAAATAAGTCTTATATCCCACATAAATACACTCTTTGACTAAATGGAAGGTCAGACAGCTTGAATTTCTTTACTTAGTTGTCTGTCTAGTAGTATTTTGTCTACTTAGGTTACATAGCTGTAAAATCAGGTTTAATTTAAATGCATTTTGTTAGACAAAAATACAGCGTGAGAGATACAAATATTTAACTAAGATGGAGGTATCACTCTCACGTATGAACACAGTCTGTGAGCACTATACACATTCACAGAACGCTACACAAACACCTGGAAAATTATCATACACGAAGGGAATGAAAAAAGTCATCGCCTAAGCCTCCAAGGTCAAACAAGATGAGGGCTTAGTGGAACTCAAAAAAGATGATATACTACCACATCCTTATCTGAGAATGTTGTTGTGTCTTTCAGCTTTTCCCAGTTAGGGGGCACCACAGCGGAACTCCGGTCTGCTAATGATTGGCAGTAGATTTTTATGTGCCGAGTTGCCAGCCCTGATGCACAACCTTCAACGAAGGTGCGCCCATTCACGCATGTCTCCACACAGAAGATGCTCTAGCTGAGAATCAAACAGGACAACGTCTATCTGTGAGGCGACAATGCTACCGCAGCACCACCACAGCAGTACCACATCCATATCTGAGAATAAAAAGGAAAAAAAAACTCCCCCAATCCCAGTACACACAAACCCTCTGTTAACAACAATGTACTTGTCATGGATGACTCCATAGTCAGGCAAACAGACTCTACTCTCATAAACCTGGACAAAAATAGGGTGATGGTGAGTTGTCTTTCAAGTGCCAAGATCTCTGATGTTGTAAGTACCCTCAAGATCTTCAAGCTGAAAAGGTATAACTATGACATATTGGTGGTTTGTGTGGGCACAAATGACCTGGCATGCAAAACTCATAGGGATTTGCAGAAACACATTTCAGAGCTCTCCATGCATGTCATAAATGCAGGAAAGACCCTGGCATTCATCAGAATTCTTCCTTTTCCAAGATTGATGCTGAGGTGCAAAGAAAAGATGTCTGGTTTCAACAAGTTGCTGAATATATGGTGTCATTCAAGGAGGATCCGGTATGGATGATTTTCTGTACAGCCCTATTTGCTTCATCATAGATTGCTTAGCCTCTCATTCCAAGGCTTCTGCACATGACTAAAGGCCTTGCTGTCCCAGTAGTGCCTTTTTATGCACAGACCAGCTAATGGATCTCCCAACCTAAAAAGAAAACAACACAAAAGTCAAGAATCAAGCAATATCAAGTTAGTGCTGCTCAGCATTAGGAGTCTAACTAACAAGTCACCTGACCATGAGGCTCTCCTGCATTTATCCCACATTAATGTATGTATTACCTGAAACTTGGCTTAAAAGTGCAGAAGACACTCCTTCTGTACCAGTGTTTTGCATCTTCCATGCCTTTAGAACCAATGTGAACTGTCATGCAAAACCCATATTTCTTAAAGACCACATTGCCTTGAGACAGACTCCTACAGATCCATTAACAGAATGCATTGAGATACAGGTCACACTAAATAAAACAACTAACAAACCATAGCATGTTAAGGACCCTCTCACTCTCCCCTGTAAACAATGTTTGATTCCTAAATATACCAGATGAAGTTCAAATTCATAGAAAGTCCATCATCCTGAGGGACGTTATCTACCCTTCTATAAACTGAGATATCTGTACCGCAAATGTAAGTTATGCCCCAAATTTCCTTGATTTCATAAACAAGAACTCCCTGAACCAGATAGTCAAAGAACACACACGAGGACAATATATTCTTGACCTGGTCCTTACAAAGATGACATCTATATGCACTACTCCAGAATTATATACATTACTGATCAAGCAATGTGATACACTATCTTCCTTAAAAAAAGAGTTGAATAACTGAATAGATACTCACAAATTCACGCCCAGCACGATAGGCCTGATGCTACTTGAAAAAGGAGATAAGGTCTAAGGGTGGGTACTGGCAAAGTATAAATGGTCACAAGGCCATGTTTCCTTGTATTTTCTATTATTCTATGATTCTACCAATAAACAACACAAATATAAGAACAAAACTGGAAAAGGTGGCTCTGCTATTGGCAGACTGTACATAATATTAATACACAAGGAATCTAAGAATGATTATCAGGGTTCTCTCACTTCAGCGACACATGGAATACAATGACAGGAGAGCAGTTTAGAATTTGCACTTGTTTAGTTATTGAATGATGAAAGGTGACTTTTTAGTATATAGCTTTTTTCAGAGATATTTTATGCAGAGGTTTTGTGAAGGTATAATTATCATAATAGCTTAAGGAAAATCTTACAATTACTCATATCAAGACACTATGCTGTACATGTCATTAAGAGAAGTACAGAGCAGACTGTAAGGATGTGGAATTAGTGAATCAGCTGAACAGCTTCTGAGACTGGACATACTTAGGGGTTTGAATAACTATACAATATGGTATGCAATCACTGCACACAAATGAATGGATAACTTCCAAAATTGTATGTATATGTATATATTAGTGTCACTATTACAAGAAAGACTTTAAGAGACTTGTTTTTTTCAGCCTCAATATCATACATATGGTAGTTGAGACAATGATACAATGCCAGATCATAAAGCTTGCAATTTGACTATGCCTAGAGCAGTTGTTTCCCAGTATCAAAGATTACGGACACTTTAGGTGTGCTCACAGGTGAAAATGGGGTTTTAGCTGACAAAAGACATACTCTGTTAAAGCTAATCAATGACTGTGTGATTTAGAAGGGCATTCCTTAACCATGCTGTGTTTATGTTAGATGAGTAACAGAAGAATTAATTATATTGTGTATCTAACTTCATTGGGACAGAATCACTGCTGTGCAATAATTCCTTATAATACAGATGAATTAGCTACAGGCAGTCATCCTTCCTTTTGACTTCTAGAGTTGTCAGATATTCTCAAGGCAGAGATGGACTCCTCAAACTAAGGACATAAGAATGATCCTCTTATGTAACAGGAAGAGCAGCCCACATCTTTTGTTATGACCTGCTATTCTATCAGACATTGTAGGGGTGAATAGCGGAACTTCAGACTCCAACAAACTATTTTCAAAGGCATCTTCAAAGGCCTGAAAGACTGGTTAAATCACAATGGGCCTGAGCTCCACCTTTTCCTAAGGTTCAGTATACCTTTTCTCAGAATCTGATACCTCCTTTATCATCTTTTCCTCAAATGAAATGCTTTTTATGAGAATTCAAACTTTGTATGAAGGAGACTTTCTCTGATGAAGACCATGAGATGATGATGCTCTCATCATCCATAGCATATTTTATTAAGTAGTACCTGGTCCACTTAGGACAGGTCTTCCAGGTCAAAATCAGATATCGCTATGGGGAAAGGGTTTTTCTTTCTTTTGGTAGGATGAACTACTCTTTAAGTAGGAGGCTTAGAGATTCAGGAGTTAACACACTACCAGACCACAACATATTCCACTGTGAATTTTTTTATAACCAAGATATTCAAGAGTTAGGCAGGTACCAATGAGGTGCTAATGTGTGGTAAGGCATCAATATGTAAGAAATAGTAACAGCTGCACCCACTATTTGTAAGTGATTAATTAATTAAAATGGTAGGAATTACTTGTGAAGTTGAGGGTAACTTCAAACCTGGCAGGGGGGAACATTAATTTGTGCTGTGCTGCTATGGTGCCATCCTGCCACAGATGCCTAGGAGCTGTTGTACATCCTCCCATAGATGCCTAGGAGCTGTTGTACTGCCTTGACACAGTTACAGAAATGTTTTAAAGATAATGAGCAGTTTACTATTCAATATCAACAGTCTTATGATAAACAGTCTTCAGTTGTCTTCTGTTCTCTGAATAATAATGTTGGGCCTACAGATAGTTTTATCTTTCTAATATATCTATATCTATACATATATCTCTCTGTGCATATATACCTATATCTATATATATTTATATAGATATATATAGATATACAGATATATATAATCTATATGTATATACATATTTATTTATTTAACATTTATTTACTGGGAAAGTCTGACTTGGAACAAAGCCAATTTTCAGTGGAGGCCTGGGGAGAAACACTCCAGATGCATTTCTTTAAACGTGGGAGGAAACCGGAGTACCTAGAGGAAACCCATACGAATGCAGGGAGGACATGCAGACTCTGCACAGAAGGCACTCCAGCCAAGAATTGAACTGGAGAACCTCTTGCTGTGAGGTGACAATGCTACCGCTGCACCACTGCGCCATCTAAATATAATATATAATATTATACGTATTATATACATAATACATATGTGTATACATATCTGTGTATAGATAGTTACAGATACGAATACAGATATAAATATAGATACAGATATAGATATAGATATAGCTATAGATATAGATATAGATATAGATACAAATGTGTGTGTGTGTTTATACTGGCTAGTAATTAACTCATTAAAAAAAATCTAAAAAAAAATAGACATAAAATGGGGCCTTCCTAAATTATTCTGTATTTTAACTTGCAATTCATTAAAATTCAGTTTATATTTTACCTGGTATTTTTACTATATGTCAAGATGCTTTTCCACTAATACCTCAAATCGTGCTATTAAAAAAAATGTGACAGTTTTGCCTTAGTTCCTTGAAAGCATTCCCTCAAGTTCTGAAGGCATCTAAATATAAGTATCCACACATCACTCACAAATTAAAATAAAATGTACAGGCAGGTATCCTTACATATGGGAAGCTTTGCCTCCAACCACCAGCTTATCTTACTATTCTAACATAGCGGTCACTCCAACCCAGAGAAAGAGCATAAACTCAAAAACTAATGAAAACACTGAATTACTTTTCTTGGAATCCTCCCGATTCCAGACAGCAAATAATGCACATAAATGCAACAAAATCAGTTATCTAGGGCAAGCAGTGATCATAAGTGAATGAGAAAATACATTCTCACATATCTATGCTTGAGCCAACTGATAGTGAGTAAATAGATCTTGACTAGCTGACGGGGAAACCACCATCACTCTGTAATTACTATCTTCTGTTATATTGCTTTGGGATAATCTGTTGTGGTGCTATGTTGCAACCTGTTTTGCCTTTAACCTGGTCAAATTGTAAAAATATTCAGACCAGTTAATCTATCTAGTTAACAAATATAGGATGAAACTGACTTTTTTCATTTCCAGTGTTGACAGTTGACTGTTTCCTTCCAAGGAGGCTATCACAGTCAGGGATTCTAAAATAGTAGAAGATAGAGATGGGGCAGACAAAACTACTTTAGCAGGGCCATCTCAACCCTGCCTGTGAAAGGCTTGAAAAAGCTTTCTAAAACTATGCACTCCCTATCTGTATAATCCTTAATAAATGTTTCTAGATTCCTTCATTTTTCTGGTTCTAGTTCTTTTTCTTAGAAGGCTATCTCTTTTTCCCTTATAGAAAGTGTTCCACCTGGAAGAGGGATAAACATCCCAGGGTCCAGCGGAAGCAGTTGTCTGTTCTCCAGAAAGACCCTAAGGTTCCAGGTATGATGGAGCAGAGTTTTATTCTAAAAGTCTTGTAGTTCATGAAATAGACCTTCATCCAAACGGAAAAGACAATGATAGCAATAATCACTTGAGGAAATTTTGTCTCCTACAACCACACTTGTTGATGACTTTTTCTGCAAGGCATCATGGGCCATCAAACTAACCCCCTAAACAATCAAAAAGTCACAAGCAAATATCATCAATGATAAGCAATAATCAAAATAACTTTAATCAAAGTAGTTAGACAAACTTTGCCCTAATTGAGGTACTTATTGCTCTCTGGAAGTCAAGGGCGGCCATGGTGGTGCAGCGGTTAGCATTGCCACCTCACAGCAAGAGGTTCTTCGGTTCGATTCTTGGCTGGGGTGCCTTCTGTGCAGAGTCTGCAAGTCCTCCCTGTGGTCGCGTGGGTTTCCTCCAGGTGCTCTGGTTTCCTCCCACATCCCAAAGACATGCTATAGGTGGATTGGACACCCTAAATTGGCCCTAGGCATGAGTGTGTGTGTGTGTGTGTGTGCCTTCTGTGGAAGGTTGGGCGCTGGGCTGGCAACTCGACACTGTAAAACTCCACTGCCAATCATGAGCAGACAGGTGATCCACTGTGGTGACCCCTAACCAAGAAAAGCTGAAAGAAGAAGAAGATTGCTCTCTGGAAGTCACCTGGAAGTAACCAGTGGAACAACAACATAACTTATTTCTGTAGAAATGAACTGCTCACATGTCATACTGCTATCCTTATATGAGGAAAGGACCATGTCATACTGCTATCCTTATATGAGGAAAGGACCATGTCATACTGCTATCCTTATATGAAGAAAGGACCATGTCATAATGACATCCTTATATGAGGAAAGGACCATGTCATACTGATATCCTTATATGAGGAAAGGACCATGTCATACTGCTATCCTTGTGAGGGGCAGAGGTCAGCACCATTCTAGAGACATGTAACTGTCTTAGAAGTTTGTTTTCAAGGATGAAACATCTGCCTGCAGGTAATTCCCACATGAAAAGAATTGTAATGAATGGCTTTGCTGTAAAATGCTGCTTTTCTTATACACACATATATTTGATATTTGATTATACTCACAGTACTTTAGAATATTGCAGTATTATTTATTTGTGTGCAGATACATCACCTGGCTCCATGTGACCCTCATGGACTGAACTAACACATATTATACATGTGTGCACTGTGTATACTACCAGGCTGATGCATATGTTACATAATGAACCATTTAGTACTTCACACTGTAGCAATGAACAGAGTACTAACTTTTCATTTTCACATATGCAACGGCATCTCTACCTGCTGCAGTGACCTTTATGGCAGCATATGACACCTATCACTGTCAGCATACCTGTCCTGCCATGAGATCTTTATATAGGTTCATAGGTAGGTACTAGGCTATCAGCCCTGGGGCCTATATAAGCCTAGCCAAAAAAGTTCCCTGGCTTTTGCCACCCAAGAAAGTTATTTTCTGTGCAGTGCCACAGAAGTGATCTCTGGGGTGAACTTCCTATTTCCCATCCAATTGTCGAGATTGTTATTAAAGAGGGCTAATGAGGAGCTTTGCTTGACATGAATGGGTAGTCTATTCCAGAGTATGGGAAGTCTCTGGGACAGGAATCTATCCCTTCAGCATGTTCTGTTTATTGTGGTGAAAAGGTTTAGGTCCCTGGAGTGTGTGGCTCAGAGGGATTGGGGTTTCTTTAAGTGTAGCATGTCCAACAGATCTCGGTTTGACATGGCTTTGTATGTTAGCCAGATGTTGCCTGTGAGTAGGCGATAAGTGACAGAGTAGAGCTGGAGTTTTTTGAGACGGTCAGCATATGGTATCTATTTGAGGCCAGTAATCATCTTAGTGAGGTATTTCTGTGGCCTTTCTAGTTGTTGTAGATGACTTGCAAGGTACATGCCAAATGGGGTGTTGTACTCTATAATGGGTCTGATGAGGGATGAGTAGAGAGGAACAATGACCTTTTTTTTTCTGGAAGTGAACCCCTTTGTGATGAGGTGTGCCATGTAGAAGGATTTCCTGACTACTGTGGCGATGTGATTATCAAAGGAGAGTCTACTGTCCACCTGTGTCCTAAGGTCTCTTATCACACTTTCGGTGTTTAGTAGGCTACCACCTATGCGGTAGTTCATGGGTACAGTGTTTTTCCCATAGGGGATGACAATGCATTTCTTGGCACTGAGCTTGAGGCCATGACTTTGACACCAAGCTTCAGTCTCAGTGAGGCCCCTTTGTAGAATGTCCACATCATTAGGTGATTTTATTATGGCACCTAGTTTGCAGTTGTTTGCGAACTTCATTAGCCAAAGTCCTGCTGCATTAGCCTGAACTTCTGAGAAGTAGATGCCAAACAGGAAAGGACCCAGTACTGAGCCCTGTGGTACTCCACTTGTCACTGGTCTGAAGTTGGGTTTGGAGTTGGCTACGTTCACTGTGTGGGTTCTGTCAGTGAGCCAGTTGGCCACCCATCTTGTGACATAGGGATTTATGCCCAGTCTAGTGAGTTTATCTATAACTCCAGAGTGGGGGATGGTGTCAAAATCCTTGGCGAGGTCAAGATAGGCTGTGTGCACTACCTTACCCTTGTCCACGGCTCTGATGACTACTTCAAAGAAGTCATTCAGGTTTAGGAGACATGACCTACCTTTTATAAACCCAAACTGAATGGGGTCCAATGTTTGGAGGTTACCTATATCCTTGTTTATAAGCTCCAAGATCATACGTTCCATGGCCTTGCAGACCTTGCTTGTTAGGCTGATGGTGCGGTAGTTCCCGGGGTCTGTGGTGGCACCCCCTTTGTGGAGTGGGATAACTGTCACTGTGCACCATTCAGTAAGCACAAAGCCTGAAGTGAGGCTATGACAGAACATGGTACTTAGGTGGGGTGCCAGTTCGTTCTGTAGTTTGTGCAGAACGCAGCCTAGGATGTTGTCAGGTCCCATGGATGCTGTGTTCTTGGCTTTGGAGAGTGCGGTCTTTACTTGTGCAGCCATGATTACAGGGGCTTTGCATTGTTCCGTATAGTGGTGGGCCCTTTGGGGGGTGAGGGGGGTGAAGTTTGCACTGAACCTATCTGCCAGAATGTTGGCAATATCAGTTGGTTCTGTATATCTAGTTCCATTGTGCTGTAGCTCAGAGCAGATCTGAGTGTCGCCATTGAGATTCTTGACATAACTGTAGAATGCTTTGTGGTCGTCTTTAGAATCAGTGGCAATTTTATTTTCGTAACTAGCTTTGGAGGATTTTATGAGGGATCTCAGCTTCTTACTGAGGTTGACCAGGGAGTACCTGCAATCAGGGGATTTTATTCTTTTTTGCAACATCTTCTTCCTTCTGTTACAGAGTTTGTTTATGGCAGGGGACCATCAGATTAGCTTCCTTTTTTTGGAGGATAGTGTCTTGGCTCTGCACTTGTGTATGGGTTTATACAGTGAATTTGTATAGGATTCAGCAGTCATACCTCTATTTTCCATCTGTATGGGTGTCATGAAGCGTGCCACTTCTGTGTTAAGAAGCATGAAGCTGGCTTTGGAGAAGTTTTTTAAGGTGGTTTCCTTAATGGGGGTGGGGGAGGGGGCAGGATATTGATGTGTAGGGTGATTAGCTTGTGGCCGGATCTAACTAGCGTGGTGTTGACCTCTGGTGTGGAACATCGGTTGCCCATATTGGTAAGGACCAGGTGTGTGTATGTGTGTGTGTGTGTGTGTGTGTGTGTGTGTGTGTGTGTGTGTGTGTGTGTGTGTGTCTCTCTCTCTCTCTCTCTCTCTCTCTCTCTCCTGTGCCACCATGATGCATGGGTCAGCAGGAGTGATTGCCACAGCAAAGTGCTTCTTTGTGCTTGTGGTAATCACTGTGTGCTTCAGAGACATGCAAATTAGCCAAAATGTATGTCTTTCCTCATTGCGGCTAATACTTTTTGCAGCAGCACTTACATCTCATGGCTGGGTTCTTTCTGAATTCTGACCAATGAATTCATAGCTAGTTAAAATATGACATACAGAGAAATAGCCATAAGCCGCTGTTGTTCGATTTCTTCTAAATGTCCAGATGTCAGGCATTAATAACAATGATGACATACATAAATTCCACATCTGCATATCTAATTGCAATGTATACTGATGCTCTGATCTTGTAAGAAATTCTGTACCTCCTTGATTTCAGCATTTAATCTGTGTTTTGCCTGACCACTAAGCTGACTTTTAAATAATGTATTTGAACAACTCTTGATAGTTATTTACCTGTCAGTAATCTTCACACCATATTCATTTATTTGTTCCTGGAGGCAGCATAAATATCAGCCTTGCTGTTCCAAGGTCCTCACATGTTAATACTGTTTTGAATATTTTATTTTAGTGTCAGTGTTCTTCATTTCTGGTTGCTTGTTATAGCTTTGATCCCATGGGTTTGATAACAGTGTCCTGTTCTGAGATATCTAATTGTGGCATAAAAGTTATTATTTCACAGCAGACATAATTAGACCACAATTAGCATATCATATACTGTTAACTCAGTAGCTGCACCTGTAAACTGCTGCAGTTCTGTATTTACTCAGCATCTCATTTTCCAAAGTCATCCACTAAATATAGCTGTGTGGCCTGCAATGACTCGCATTGTCATTATAATGATACTGTTCTGAAGGTTTTACAGCCAGAACTGGTTAATTTTCATCAACTCATTAGCTGAGCATTTATTTTATGCCCACACAATGTATTTGTAATATGCCAGAAGCTTTGTCAAGCTATTTTATTTTACTATGACAACACTGCTTGTTTAATTCTTCTATTATATATATGTAGAAGCTATGCCAGCATTTGTTTATTCATTAGTAACTTTGTTGTTATTTTCTGTAACAGCTTACCAAACTTTGCTCATGTGAATCTCTATGTTTATTACTTATTAATTATGCTTGTATAAGTAAGCTGTATCAAAAACCATTCTACAACTCACTCTGGCCACAGTTAGAGTCCTTTTCCAAGAAGTGGATTTGTTTCTTACAAATGCATCTTATATGCTTAGTCTGGAAACCTACTCTTATTAAATTTTCCCAGTATTTGCAAGGAATTCTAACAACATGAAAACATCTTTAGAATGTTACCACTCCTTAAATGCTTGCTAATAGTTCTAATTTTGCTTTGGCTGTATTAGTGCTAAATGTTTATATCCCCTAACCTATATTTAAAGCATGGAATTTCAAGTCCTCACACCATCCCACACCCCCAACCACCCCAAGTGAAGTGTATGACTAGATCTTTGCTGATGGCATGTGATGTTTAGCTAAAGACAGCCTGTGCTATTATTCAGAACAACTTACCTGCCTTCCTGGTGATATATAGAACAGAGCCAGTGCGCTGGACGTAAATCATTACATTGCTCAAGAAATGATATATAATGCAGATTACATTCAAGCTTGCGTGGAAGTATTTAAACTTATTATCCTGTCATCACTAAGAACTTTTGTTAGCAGCAGAGAAGAAAATTATGAAGTTTTGTGCCTGTTGAGATCTTGCCAGATTCATAAGTAGATTAGTATCAGCACTGCCATTTAAATCTCCAGTCTGATTACTAGACGTTCTAGGTCCCTGCCTTCATCTATCATAAACAGGTCTAATATTTGCTTGATACAAAAGTGAGTGGTACTAACTCATTCATTACTGTTTGTATACTCCTGCTTTATAAATCCACATCTGATGACTGATTTGTAGACTTCTAATGCTCCAGTTATGGTGGAGGCTTCCAGGGATTTTGGCTGAAGTGTCCTGCCCATGATTCTCTTATCCCAGATGCATCAGGAAGCTTCCATCAAGTTACCTCATTGTTCCTTGACTGGCTCCACACCTCACTGTCTGCATGCTAGGCAGATGCCTCGTGCCCTTTATGATCACTGCCTTGTTTGTTTGTATTTAGCTAATCACCTAGGATATAGCCTTCCTAGACATACCTCTCATCTACTTAACGCAAGAAATCTGGACAAAGCCTGACATAATGGGGGGGAGAAAGGACAAAAATTGGGACAGATTGTAAATTTTGCCCTTATAAACTTAAAAAGTTGCTATAGTAACAGGTTCTGTCTTAGCATGCATTTTTTTGAAGGATATGAAGTCTGAAATTCAAATGTATGTCGTTATTTAGTGACTTCAGTCCTCAGATCACCCCAGTGATTTGCTAGAAATCCATAGATTTTTATAAGGAACAAACCAAAAATATGAGGCAAAAATCTGGACATTCTGCAAAAATCTGGACAGTTGAGAGGTATGCTCCCTGACCACTACTACCCAGAGCCACTCATTTTACATGGGCATTGCAAATAATCTGTTTAATGCTGTGAACTGGTCACCCAGTAGCTCTATCCATGATAATAACAAGGATCTCAATTATATTATCACCAGCTTCCAAACTGTGGTAAAAATCCTAACATATATATATATATATATATCAATATATATATATATATATATATATATATATATATATATATATATATATATATATCAAGATATTTGTGGTTAGAGACAGACCATGAGGCTTGGTAGTTACTACATTCAGAAGAAATTATTAAGCAGGAATTTAGACTAGGGAACGTATAAAAGATCATTCTCTGATACCAATTATCAGCCTTACAGAACTCCAAAGAATCTAAGAAAGGGTAGTATTCAAAAGGATATAGCTCCCTTTTTTCACAGCCTTTGAACACTTTCTAATTATACTCTAAGTCAATTTAGAAGGGCATACAGTTTTTATCATAGGAAAGTCATCACCTGTATCACCTTATCTAAACTACATGGATGATATAGTTATGGTTAACAGAGTAAATAGCTACTTTAAGCCACTGGCCAACACAACTACACAGACTCAAGAGTGTCAGGATGTGGAAAGTGGACAAATATGAACCAACTTCCTGTCCTCTCCTTTATCCATCTGGATATGTTGCAGTGTGAGACGTATAATGCTGAATGGCCAACATTTCAAATGGCATTATTCCAAAAAGAAAACACTGAAAACAGCAAAGTCAAGATTCCAAATTGACGGATCAGGGAATTTGCTCTTTCCCCACTGTAGTGTGATTTCAGAGTTGGTATATATAATTATCAGGTGGGGTGCAGTGGGACATGTACCCCTGCATAGAATGTTTGCCAAGTTCTTCGGCTTTTGGAATTTTGGCATGTTCTCTTTGGCTTGATGCCATTCTGCATTTCAGAAGGTTGGCTTTATAAATGTATTTCCATTGCTGTACAGAAACTAGTAAGGAACATTAATGCTAGCATCTCACCTGGTGCTAGACTACTGTGATAAAAGAGTTTACTACTAACTATTATTTACATTTCCACACCAACAACTACACCACTCAACAGATCTCTCCAGAAGAGTAATGCACTTTATCTGTGAAAGAATGTCACAATTATACATCTGATTAAGGCTAATGATTTAGCAATATGAAGATTTTTTTGACCTATACTATTGATAGCAGTACTCCAAAATTTTCTAGAATGGGTCACATTTGCCCACCTGTGGAGACATGTCAATGATTTTGCTTTACTTTCTGGTAGTTGATAAAACTTCAGTAAAGGAAGCGATGTGAAGACTTCACAGATTAAGCTAACAGGCATATGCTTCTCCACCCAACGCTTAAAGAACCACTTGCAATTTTAATCTTACCTCTCAAAAGCATTCATCACTATAGACTGCTCCATACTTACTATATGCCTTGATTTCTCAAAAAAAAGGTAACAATGCAGACAACTCTATACTTGCCTATGGAATGGGTGACAATCTTTCTGAGCAATGATGTTACTGTGCAAGACACCGCTAATATGCCCTTGTCAAAACAGTAAGATAAGGCTTGCATTTTTATTCCATTCCTGATAACTATAGCCATAGAAAGGGTCTGATATTATAAGCTCAGATTTCTAAAGTCGTAACAATATGTGGTACTTCTAGAGATAAAGTGCCTTGTTCCAAATTGCAAATTACTCCATCTTTCAAAGAGCCAGTCAATTTTGTTTGTCTTTTCGGCTTTTCCCGGTTAGGGGTCACCACAGCGGAACTCTGGTCCTCTAATGATTGGCAGTAGATGTTTTATGGTGCCGAGTTGCCAGCCCAACGCCCAACCTTCAGCAAAGGCACGCCCATTCACACATGTCTTTTGGAGGCCACTCGACCACGGGGAGGACATGCAGACTCCACACAGAAGGCACTCCAGCCTTGAATCAAACAGGAGAACCTCTTGCTGTGAAGCAACAACGCTACCGCTGTACCATCGCAATAAGCTTATTCAGAAGCAGTCTTCTCTTGAGAGTCAGTAAGTCATGGTATTGGGAAACAAATGTAATCTGATGACAGACATTTTCATGACCGATCTTTTCTCACTGCTGTAAAGACAAATAACTAAAACTGCTCTGTCTCTCTCTCTCTCTCTCTCTCTCTCTCTCTCTCTATCTTAAAAACCTAGGGTTCATTCTGAATCAAAATCTACATTTGTTCAGCATGTATATTACACTATGAAAACATTCACATCAGAAAAAGTTTCATCATAGGCTTAAGCACAATGTAAATTGCTGTATGAGCTATCTTTCTACCACCACTAAGTGTGGAAATACTTGTAGCACACCACATATTAGCCAAGTTTCCCCAAATCTTTTCCACTATCCACCACAGTGTGGTGCTTAAGAATAAGGTCTTTTTTCAGATAATGCACGTGCTGTAGATGATGCAGTTTAACTTTGGCATTAAGTCGATTCATCTGAACTCATGCAGACCCTGGGCTGGCATTCTTCACAGGTACAAAACATTTCAGTAATGCTTAGGTCTTTCAGTCCATTGCTACTGAAAGACAGGCTTCACATTATATTCACCACTTGGAATTGCTATTCCATAGGTTCATAGGTTCATAGGATGATACTAGGCTATTAGCCTGGAGGCTCTTATAAGCCTAGCCAAGAATTTCACCCATGTTCCCACAAAGTCAGCACCTGTTTCCCCTGTCCAGCAGGGACACAGGTGGGATCCCAAGGGTGTATTTTCTGTTTCTTATCCAGTCATCCAGGTTCCTCTTAAAGAAGGCCAGTGAGGTACTCTGCTTGACTTGGAGAGGGAGTCTATTCCACAGATGGGAGAGTTTTTAGGACACAAATCTATCCCGCCAACAAATTCTATTAATGTCACAGATAAGGTTGAGGCCTTGCATGCAGGTTGCACAAGTGGAGTTTGACTTATGAATATGCAGCAACTCCATTAAGGCTGGGTCTGAGACAGCCTTGTATGCCAGACACAGGTCACCTCTGAGCAGTCTGTATGAGACTGAGTAGAGAGACAGGGCTTTTAGCCTATCTGTATAAGACAGGTGTTTGAGACCTTGGATTTTCCTGGTCAGGAACCTCTGAGGTCACTCCAGTTTCTGCATGTGCTTGGCAAGGTATATGCCGAAGGGGCATTGTTCTCGATAATGGGTCTGATAGGGAGGAGTACAAGGATGTTATGACCTCCTTGTTCATAGATGAAATACCCTTACTTATGAAGTGGGCAATGTAGAAAGCCTTCTGTACAATGGAGGCAATGTTGTGGTCAAAAGTCAGGTTGCTGTCAACCTGGGTGCCCAAGTGCCTTACAACTGATTGTTGCTTAGTATGTTGCTATTACTGTGATAATTAGTGGGGATACCATTTTCACCAAAGGAGATAATGATGCATTTCTTGACATTATTTTGGGTAAGACCTTCTTGGATGATGTTCACATCATTAGGGGAATTTAAGACACCCAGCTTGCAGTCATCAGCAAACTTGGTCAGCCACAGATTGCTGGTTTTGGCTTGCACTTCAGAAAAGTATATCTGAAACAGTAGAGGCCCCAATACTGATCCTTGGGGTATGCCACTTGTTACGGGCCTACTACTAGAGGTGGCTTCCCTTATTTTGACTGAGTGGCTCTATCAGTGAGCCAGCTAGCTACCCATCTGGTAACATACGGGTTGATGCCTAGCTGGGAGAGTTTATCTATTATGCCCGAGTGAGGAATAGTGTCAAAGGCTTTGGCTAGGGCAAGGTAGGGGGTGTGCACCATCTTCCCTTTGTCCATGACTTTGGTGACTGTTTTGAAGAAGTCAACCAAGTTTAACAGACACAATCTCCCTTTGACAAAACCAAACTGTGTGGGGTCAAGCGTTTGGAGGTTTCCAATGTCTTTGTTTATAAGGTCCATGATAATGCATTCCATGGTCTTCCAGATCAGACTAGTTAGTCTGATGGGCCTATAATTGCCTGGGTCAGTGTAGAGGGATGACAGTGGTGGTCCTCCATTCGCCTGGGACAAAGATGGTACTCAGGCTTTGGTTGAATAGGGTGCCTAATGGTGCTGCAAGCTCTTGCCTGAATTCATATAAGATGCAACCAGGGATGTTGTTGGGTCCCATGGAGGCTGAATTTTTGCCTTTGAGTGGACATTAAAGACCTGCTCCCTGGTAATGAGGAGGGGGCAGGTGCTGTGGATGTCCTATTTTACTGTCTGCCAGCAGATTGGCTGTATCTATGGTGTTTGTGTATGTGGTGTTCTTGACCATCAGTTCAGAGCAGATTTGGGCATTACCTTTGAGAGTGCGGATGCACAAGAAGAAGGCCTTGTGATTCTCCTTAGTGGATGTGGTCAATTTGGAGTTGAAGTTAGCTTTACAGGATTTCGCCAGTGACCTCATTTGCTTGTTCAGACAAAGAAGAGATTGTTTCCAACTTGGCACCTGTTCCTTCTTGGTCCGGGACAGCAATTTTTTTCCTTTTATTATAGAGTTTGTTTATTGCTGCTGTCCACCAGACAGGTTTACTCTTCCTTGAGTAAGATGATTTGGTTCTGTCAGGTATTGCTGAGTCCATACAGCTATGTAGGTGCTCATATAGTTTTTTTGTGTAGGCTTGGCTATTAATGCTAGTTCCAGCTGAAGGAATGGTGGCTGTGAAGCTGCTTATACCTGCTCTCAGGAGGTTGTAGTCAGCTTTGGAAAACTTTTTTTGTTTGACCCTGGCAGGGGGGGGGGGTCAGGTGAGATGGTGATTTCCAAAGTGATCGCTTTATGGTCAGATCGTACCAAGGAGGATGAAACTATGGGAGTGCTACAGAAGCTTCTCATGTTGGTTAGTATTAGGTCCACGATATTTTCACCTCTCTTGGGGGTGTCAACCATCTGATCCAATGCACTGGCACTGACGAAGTCAAGAAATCTCTGGGCTTTCGTGTTTGGGTTAGAATAGGTCTTCCACTCTATGGTTGGGTAGTTAAAGTCACCCAGGATCAGTGTAGAGGGTAAAATCTTGATGGATTCAAGTAAGTCTAGATAGGTGGAGTGGGCATCCTGAGTCATAGTTGGGAGTCTGTAGCTAGCTTTGATTTGAATAGGTGTTTTGTCAACAGTTAACTGCACCTGGAGTGTCTCCTGTGTGTCATACTGTTTGACCAGCCTGAAGGTGTGTATGTCTTTGATAAATATTGAAACTCCACCTCCTTTGGCTTTGTAGCCCTCCATTTAGGGTCTGAAGGTATGGTAGGATGAGTATCCTGGTAAGACTGGGGTGCTCTCCGTAGCTTTGAACCAGGTTTCAGTGACTGCACAAATGTCAGCATCTTCCAGGGTGAGGACTGCTTGCAATGAGTGCAGTTTCATGTTAAGACCCCTAGTGTTTAGCAGAATAACCTTTAAATTTAATTTAGAAGAATTTTTCACATTGCTAATTTTGTCCTCTTGACTTTGCCTAAAAAGGCACTGTGGGGGAGGCAAGAACCATTGCCAAAAGCTAGAAGCCCAGGGGAGACAGATGAAGGCCATCTCTGGCAAAGCATTGTGGTCTGTCAATCATGTCCTCCCAGGCTGTTAGGTACCAGATCTTCTTGAAATTACACCAGAAACTAAGCCAATTGTTAAAGTCAATTATTTTCTATTTGCATTGAGGCATCAGTCTGGGTGACGGTAAGATGCTGCTTAAGGCTAGGGACATACCTGCCAGGGACACATATTCAGCGACCTCAGTCATGTCTCTCTTCATATAGTCCAAAGAGGTATGTCTCAAGTCATTCACACCAATATGGACCATGACAGAGTCATAACAGTACCTGTTGTTAAGAAACTTGAGTGCGTGCATGATATGGCGGATTCTAGCAGCTGACAAACAACTTACTGTGACTTTTCCTTCTGTAGCCTGGTGATGGGCATATCTGTGTGTCTCATGATAGAGTCTCCCATGACTAGTATGTTAGGTGTGTGGCTGGACCTTAGAAGCTGTGAGACACAGGCGTGTGTACTATGTATAGTGCTTGGTGCTGTGGTTGTGATGCGCATTTGTGTTTTTGCCTTGGAGGTCTCTTTTGTTTAGGTATGTTTTTGCTGAGAACCTCCACATATGTGGGAGTGTGTTGTACAGGTGTGGGTGGTGTTAGAGGTGTGGTATTTGTGGTGTTTGAGCAGACAACCTTCTCAGTGCCAGATGTGCTGGTTTGTGATTGAGACAGAATGGGTTCTTGGTTCTTAATGTAATCGCATCTCTCACATATTTTGTTCCTAGGTGGTAGTAGTACAGGGTTGTCCGTGTGCATGAGGCAGTTGCTACACTGTCTCAAGATGCCCACATCAACCAAACTAGCAGGAGAAACCATAAGAAATTGTCCGTCCATGGTTGTCAGAATCTGTGGAAGAGAGGTCAGGGATAGTAGAGTGGGTACTATCTGAGGAAAGTACCTATAGGTGTGAGTAGGACTGAATAAGAATAAAATCAATACAGTAGCTGCAAGGGAGAGCCTCACTTGCACAGGAGTGCAAGTAAGGGAAAAACTGCAGCTGAGATACCTTGCAAAGGGTTAAAACAGCCCAGTACCAGTGCATGATGTGCAAACAAGTGCAAACCCAAGCAAATGCGGGGCTTAAGTACCACAAAAATGAAAGTAAAATCGAAACACTGAAATTGCCCAATCAACCATTATCCCTAAGCTTCTGGCCAAACATCCTAAGCCAGACCATTTGCAACCAGTTCACTTACTCCCACTAAGTGCAGGTAGGCTCCAGCCGACTCAAGCTGGAGTAGCAGGAAACACAGGAAACAGGAATCAGATACAGATATGGATACAGCAAAACCTGTAACCAGACTATGCTAAAGATATTTAAACTCTTTTTAGGTCGATTTAATACAGGAGAACAGATACACACTTAAACATAGCATAATAGCTCACACTCAGTTATTTAAACAGTTTAACAGTAAAACAGTGAAAAAAAATACAGTGCAAATGTAATGCAAGTTAATAAAACAGCACAGTTAATCAAATACAAGTGCAGTATAAGTCAGAATAAATTGAAAAATGGCATTTAGTTTTGTAGCTTCTCTCAGCAGCTTTGAAATCAGCACAGCCTAGGGTAGATGCAGAATGCTCACCGCCTTGTAGCTCATCTAAAACAAGCAAGTGTCACAAAACGAAAGTAAAACAGAAACACTGGAATTGACCAATCAACCCTTGTCCCTGAGCTCTTAGCGAAACACCTTATGCCATACCATTTTCAACCAGTTCACTTACTCCCACTAAGTGCAGGTAGGCTCCAGCCAACCCAAGTAGCCATAGCAGGAAACACATAAACAGATCTGGATATAGCAACACCTGTAACCAGACTATGCTAAAGATATTTAAACTCTATTTAGGTTGAGTTAACACATTATACAATAAAGGTTAATTCTTAGTCAAAAACATGTACACTGATTGGACAGCCAAATCAGAGTGCCCATTGTAAATTGAGCATATACCAATGCAAAAAAAGTCCAACCATTCAAGTATTATTGAGTGGACAGATTTTACATTGACAAATATGTTTGTTAATTTTTTATAATATATTTTACAAGAGATAGAAAAAGTATAAGGAAAAACTTTCTACAAAACACTAAATAGTTGGCAAGCATGCTAACCGGCAGTACAATAACTGTACCTGTCAACTGTCCACAGATTTGCAGAATGTCCCTAATTTTCCTCCTATTTCTGCCCTATTCTTCATAATGCTTTTAAATTAAAGAAGTATTTCTGTAATATCCAACAATGTCATTCTTATTTCTAAATAAAACGGCTGGAATATAACCCAGCAACAAGAAAAACAAAGAAAAATCAAAAGAGAGCTACAGACAAGATACTTTCCACATTCTGTCACTTGAATGGAACTAATGTACTATGCAAGCAAAGGGGATCATACCTCTCAGAATCCAAAAGAAAAAAATCCAGCACCAGGAGAAGTTGCAAAATAAATCTTTGAATATATTTATTAGGGCAAACCCAAAAAATCCATAAGCAGCAAACTGGTTTTGGCTGAGTAATAGCCTTCTTCAGTGCATAAGTCAGAAGAATTAATTGCAATCATCCATTAATTGTTTAAGCAATTAAGCCTGAATGAGTTAAGTTAATTTGCTTAACTGCTTAAACAATTAATGGATGATTGCAATTAATTCTTCTTTTTCCTTATATAAGCATGTGGAACTGTCTATTCGCACTAATGCACTGAAGAAGGCTATTACTCAGCCGAAACCAGTTTGATGCTTATGGATTTTTTGGGTTTGCCCTAATAAATATATTCAAAGATTTATTTTGCAACTTCTCCTGGTGCTGGACTTTTTCTTTTGGATTCCACATTTTGGTTTAATCTGTGCACCCTGTCTCCTTTGCATGTATTTGGTTTGAGGATATATGTACCATATGCAAGTATAGTACATTGGTTTTCATTGTATAATTCACTACTGGGAGTGGGTATCACAGGATTTACACTGTTGGCTTTGTTGTATCATGATGGTGAAATTACCATGGATAAATCATGTGATAGCCAAAGCCATTCATGATTTATTGCTAAATTATAGAACAGTGCCCCTCCAAAACATTCAAACCATTGCTAATAAAACAATTTCAGTAAGCAGGAAGAGCTTGAACTACACATTCTGTTTTCCAATAAAGTACTTCAGCCTCCAGTTACCTGACAAGTATTTTCAACCTGATTGTTTATATGCTGTATGCAACATTTCATA
Organism: Protopterus annectens; assembly: GCF_019279795.1. Lineage (NCBI taxonomy): Eukaryota > Metazoa > Chordata > Ceratodontiformes > Protopteridae > Protopterus > Protopterus annectens. The sequence continues at coordinate 1,440,891,031 of NC_056725.1, forward strand.
TTACCTGCCCTGATGTACTATGGCACCTTTTTTATAGTAACGATTTTAAATTGACTCAATAGCAAGACTGAATGGTAAAAACTTGTGATTTTTATGATTTTATATATATATATATGGATTCACTTTAGAAGCTTGAAATACTGAACTATCGAAATTCAGTATTTTGAGCCCATAAAGTGGAATCCTGAAAAGAATGAAAACACAGAAGCGCAAAATTCAATATCTCGCATACTGGAGATTTTGAATTAGCACTTCTGCTGTACACAAACATACACCTTCCTCCCCACACACAAACACAAGCTCTGTCCTACATAAAAGCAGGGGTGCAAGCCCCCCTGTACCCTCCCTACTTAAATATTCTAACTCCGAGGTCGCACTACATACAAAAACACATAAAACACCACCAGACAAGCTATATTCTCCTCGCACACACACATTACAGCAACAAAACACACTAACACACACCGCAACCCCTACCTAAAACCCTTAACACATAAACACTTACCTGAATCCAAAACCACAGCGAAACACCAGAAGCACTAATTAAAAATCTCCAGTATGCGAGGTTTTGAATTTCGCGCTTCTGAGTTTTCGTTCTTTTCAGGATTCCACTTTATGGGTGCAAAATACTGAATTTCGATATTTCAGTACTTCGAGCTTCTAATGTAAATCCATATATATATATATATATATATATATATATATATATATATATATATATGTGTGTGTGTGTGTGTGTGTGTGTGTGTGTGATTTACCTCCATATGGCCGACTGGTGGATGATCGAACCCGAATGTCCGAAAGTAGTACGGCAAAAAATCCACATTTGCGAACGCAGATGCTGTGAATCACAAACCCCTCCCCCTTTTTGACCCACATTAGCACTCGTTTTGAATGTAGAAAGGACATAAATGTCATATTTGGTGTTTTGTATTACATTCTGACCATTCAACATGCCAAAATTCACTAAAGAAAGTCAGACATTTATGGGTTTGAACGCTGTGTGTTCGACTATATGGAGGTAAACCTATGTATGTATGTATGTCTATATATATATATATATATATATATATATATATATATATATATATATATATATATTTATGATACATATGTTTGTGTATATAATAGTAATGGAACAGTTAATGATGGGGTGAGCTAACAGTGCATTCAGGCAACGTAGGCACACTAAACAGCGGTAAACATATCAGTAGTATCTCCCAACCAAGTAATGCTACCAGCGCATGGACTAGCTGGGTTTGATTTAAGGCAAACGTTCAATTTTACAGATTTGACTATCAAGCTTACGACCTAGTGACCTTTAAGAATTTCATTACCATAATGTCATGCTGATATTTTCTACTTTCCATAGCTATATAAAGATTAATTTTGTATTAAGTTAAAGAGTGACTTGTAGGGTAAGGAGCGCGGTGATTATGTTCCAATATCAAGAAAAAACAAATCAGTTAAGTGCTTCTATAGTACAAGACCCGATCTTAATAATTGTCAAGCACCCCTACTTCACTTGTTAAGACTGGGTATCATGTTAAGTAGTAAAACCTGCCAGTACTGGCCAGCAAACCACAGAGGCAAAATTAAAAAAAAGATTTGTTTCTGCCTACGGTCTGTGCCAGTAATGTACCATAAGAGAATGTGTTACACTGTCTTTTTGACAGCACTCACCAAGCGCTTTATGGCTTTCAATGTTGGCAAAACACTAAGTGCTTTTTTTTTCCTGTAGCTAGTAATATATGGAACAGATAAAGCTCCACGCACTACAAAGTATTATGATAGGGCCTCCAGTTATAATCCTAAATTATGAGTTCTTGACATGACTGCCAAGATTCATATCTTGAGCTTGGCTCTGAAGGTGAGTTTCTTGGCATCCATGTCTTGAGAATATAATAAGTCGGTTATGATCAGCAACTGAATCATAGTCCTCTATATTATGATCGCAAGGAGAAGCTTATACTATTATTGTAGGTGAGCTGTATGAAGTATCTGTCTTGTTTCTCCTATTATTTATGTTTACTTTTAGAATTAAAATCCTCAGTCTGGTGAAAACTCTCCCAGCGCAGTATTCCAGGCATCTGCTTTCAGATAGAACTGGATCAGATATTGCCTTTCAAACCAAGTAGAGGTCACCTCTAAGTAACCTATAAGAAACAAAATATAATTACTTCTTATAGTATAATCAAAATGTATGTCCTTTAGCCAAGTCTCTTGATGCTATATTTAAAATGTTAAATGTGAAGGACTTATACTGCATCAGGTATGCTTTTTTGATAGACCGTCTTAACCACTGGACTACATATTTGCTTATATTTAATGTTTTTGTTGTTTTTCTTTATGTGAAATAGCATAAAAATGCTTTACAAGGTCAAGATAAATTGATCCACTGTCAGTCCTTCATTAAGTGCTGCTGTTACCTCTTCAAAGAATAATATAAGAGTGTGAAGGCAAGCTCTCCCCATACCAAAGCAATACTGTTTACCACCTAAAATAGATAAGTTCCTAAGTCATTTTGGGTAAGCATCACCTCATGAATGAAGTCAGGAATTAGAAAAATACATAACACTGGGTAAGCACACTGATGGTTAAGGAAAAGGAAGGAGTACTGGTGAATCAGTGTATTATACTAGTCCACAGACACAATGAGAGAGGGGGATGAGAGACTGGGGAAGTGAACTGGGGAATGGTGTAGGAGGAAGAGGATTATACTCAAGGAAAATACAAGTTTGTCAAAAGGATGTTGTGGGGATTCCAAACTCCAGAGTGATACAAGACTGGTAGTTGTCTGAGGTCTTGAGCCATGACGAATTTAGACAATTGTCATGAAACTGTAATAGAAAGGATATAAGTTTCCATGTGGTCTCATCCATCCTGGAGGGGGTTATGCATGTCAGAATAAAAGCACTGGGTCTAGAATGAAACTGAGGTCTTGCATTGTCCAGACTCATATAAAAGTAAATGAAATGTCGAAAAAATCAACATCACAAAACATGATATACCACAGTGGCACACAAAACACAAAATATTTTTTGCAGAGGGCTCGACACTTACACCCCCATGTCAGTGTCAGACAATTGAAAGCCTAGAGGGGAGAGGTGCAGACAATACCTGGCAAAGCAACATGGTCTGTTTACCAACTCCTTTAATGCTGACAAATATTGCAGCCCCTTGGAATGATACCAGAAACTAGCCAATTATTAAAGTCACACCTCTTCAGTTCATATTGTGGCATCATCCTTGGAGAAGGGTCAGTGCTAGGTTCATACAACCTGGGGCACATATTCTGACAGCACCATGATGTCTCTCTTCATATAGTCTTGAGGCATATATCTCAGCTCTTTTATGCCAACATGGGTTATTTGGTCATACTTCCAGTTTCTCTCAAGAAGTTTGTCTGGCCCTTTACCTAAAATGTGCTCATATATTGACTGTAATATGAGTTCCTCATAACTTTACTCCTCTCAACAGGCAACATGCACTTTAAGCTTTACGTTTTTTATGTATAAAGTTGACTGTTTTGTAACTGGACTTGTATCATGGAATCAGTCTCCAGATAATATCCATGATAAGGAAATATTATAAGGTTTCAGAACTAAATTAAAATTGCAACTTTTCAAAGGAAATGGATGCAAGTGCTTTAGGGAAAATGGCCAACTCTATTAGCCAGTGCCAGAAACTCAGTAACAATTATCAAACTGAATGCACACACCACATTCATAGATTCATATATTGTTTACATACAGTGATATTCATTTATATATTATTTATTGCTTTTGTTGACCGGGGCAATCCAACTGGGCTGTGACAGCCAATTTTCTGTGGAAGCCCAGAGAGAAAAGCTCCAGTTACAAAACAGGCAACTTTAGACATCATAGAAAAATGTAAAGCTTGAAGTTACAATATGGACATACAATAACTGAAAGGCAAATCTACCATAGAAAATTTGCACTCAGTAAAATATAGTCATTACGTATTAGTATAAGACAAATTAGTATATACAGTGAGGTTTAAAATGTCAGATTACAATTTTCAATACGTGGCTAGAAGAAATGAGGGGTGGTGTAGGAGACAGGAGTAAACAGCAGAGACGAAGTGATAAGAGTAGGAGTGGAGAATAGGTGAGGAAGTTAATTGTATATTTGTTAGGTGATACAGAGGAAAAAAAGTTGTGGTGAAGCTGAGATAAACTCAGAAGGTAGTGAACATGAGGTAGAATTTTGCTGGTGGGGAAAAACTTGTCAGGGGGTAAGAAGACACAGTAGAAGGGCAAAGAGATAGAAGACAGTAGAAAATTTACATTGAAAATTTGCTTTGCTGAAGTATACAAGACAAATGTGGGTGTGTAAGGGTCAGAGCAAGACCTGAGCAATGTGTTTTTAAAGTGTATTTGGATAGACTGATTCGTTGTCTGATGGTAGAGATACAATTCCAGATTGATTTGATGTTAATATTATGATTCTCTTCAAATAGTTATTATAATTCTTGTCTTTAAATCTTCATGTTCATATTTTTGTACTATCCTATTCCTCTGTGCAATAATACTCAATGCCATTACTTGATCAACCTGTAACTATGCCCATTTTGTGAGCTCGGATCGTAGCTGAAAGGGGTCAGCATACCATTCCACTCACCTGATTAACAAACAGAAACAAATTAAAAATCAGGGCATCATAGACATTTAGTGTAAATATCTTGAGCATGGACTTGTCCTCACTGATCTGATTACCATAAGATGAGCACATATATCTAATTTCTCTCTCTCTCTCTCTCTCTCTCTCTCTCTCCCACCCACATACATACACACCTAGACTGCATATCTAGGTTAAGAATAAGAAACCTAAATGGATAATCACTTTATTTTGAAACAGTATGATTTTCAGGGACCTTTCCTGGAAAACAAAGTTAAGCAATCATGGCTTTGATCACTCTTCCAAGTTCTAAATATCAGCCTGACAACTACATTACTAGAAAAGCAAGCCTGTATTATTTATTTTTTTTGTTTTTTTTTTATGTTGTTTCAACACTTGGGATTTCTAAACCTTTGTGTAGTAAAACTGATATTAATGCCTTGTGGCTAAGGCCAGAGATGTTACAGGCCATCCTCGTGAGGTCTTTGTGGATAAACCCCACAAGCAGAATACAAGATGTCTTTGTCAACTCCTTCCAAAGTGTTGTGGATGCAGTATATACTAGATCTCAGTTTGTAGGTAATTCAAGTCCTGTTTATCATAAGGATTACAATACCCCTTTTACCTTAAACTCATCACTGTAAGTACACTTATGATTCTATTCCTTAAGACAGAAAAGAAAGTCCCCACAGTAGATGGCACATGAGGTTTCACCATACTGTTGAGTGCATCTCATATGTGATCAGTACATTCATGAATGGGTCCTTATCAAATGATAAGATGACTTTCCTCTGTATAAAGAAGGTACAAAACATGTAATTTTCAGTCATACTGCCTTTTCATCTCCTTGGCTAAGTTGCCTAAACATTTGCTTAGAACCCTCTCATTGACTTCCTAAAACATAATTCCTTCTCTTTCCTCTTTCTTTGGTTATTGTCAATGAGCACAAAATTATCATTATATGAAGTCACTTCTACGTAATCTATTTAAATGTATTTGCCCTCCCACCGTATTCCATACAGCCAGACTACTGAGTGTCCATCCCCAATCCAAGCCATCTTATTCTTTTATACCACTAAAGCATGAGTTACCCTCTTTTACATATCTGACTGCTTACTGCACACTACAACCCTTAGGATATTAACCCATTTTTTCCATCTTACCTTTAAAATCTACAACATCTAGTCCAAGACCACCAATCATTGGGCAGCCCTCATTCTGCCTCTCAGTTGTCATCTTGGGATTTATGCTTCTATTTTGCTCCTGGTGACAAAGGGGCACAGAGACATTATTTCCTGGAAACTGCTAATCACTATAATACCTGATAACTGCTTCACAGGTTCCAGCTTAGAATCTGTGCTAGTGTTTTGCTCCTGGTGACAGAAGGAGCAGAGGGCATTGATTCCTGACTCTCTCGAACTGGGCAGTGAGTGTCTGTGTGGGACATTCCTAAATGGGTGGGTTACTATTCAAGGCATCTTCCAAAAGTAAACTCCAACAAGCCTACAGACCCCTGCATCATCTGGGACAAGACTGCTAATCAGCAAAGAGCCTATGGCCTGCTTCTCATCTTGGGATTAGTGTTACTGTTTTGCTTCTGATGAGAGAAGAAACAAAGGGACATTGTATCCCAACAGCATGACACCATGATGAAACCAGCACTAGTAGTAGCCATATAGTAGCCAGTTAGATGAATCCCCACTATTCGTCATTCTTGACAAAGCTATTTCCTTCTTTTTAGTAATTAGTGCTTGATTAGCTTATGTCTAACCTAACGTCAGAGTATGTCCCTAAATACTTCACCCATAAATCATCAGAGTCTACTAGAGTAGTTTACCTTGTTTGTTTGGCAGTGCCCTGTAGAGATGAGTTGACATTTTTCTGTAAAAGCACCTTTGAAATTTTACCAGTACCTAGTTGCATACAGGCAACTAGTTTGCACAGTGACAATCTCTGCCCCCAAAGTTGCAAACCAGATACTCCTGACTTTACTCTATATTCTCACAGCAACCATCTATTCAATAAAAAGGGCCTGTTGCCATGGATATGGACTTTCCCACTATCTCCTTTGCCAGCTGAATGGGTATGGGCATCCTCAGGCAATGTAAAATTGCCTCATGTTCACTGTCAACTAGCTAATTCTTAAACAAACTGATAAGGTATGTTAGAGTTGTATTTACACAATGTCACTTGAGACAAAACTCTCAAATAAAAGCACTCCAAATGTTAATCAGGTTGTCAGTAGTATGCACAAGCCAGACATATAAACCCACATATGCATAGGCACTTAAATGTAACCTTCCTAAACCTCAAAGACCTCCTAGACAAAGCACTGATATCAAATGTCCTTAGCAGCTCCAAATGCATTCTTTCAAAACAACACCCACATCAACACATACAGCCACATTTCACTTAACCTAGACCTGACATTCTGGTCATTAGAGACTCCATTGTGAGATGCATTGATATCCCTCTCACCAGACTGAGTAATGAGAAAGTCATGGTCAGTTGTTTATCAGGGATCAGGATCCACTATAGTCAAGGTGACCAACAGTCCCAGTTTTTCCAGGACAGTCCCGGTTTGGAAGTCTCTGTCCTGGAATCCCGAACATTGTCTTTGGGACACAGAAATGTCCCAGTTTAGACAGCTCAGTCTGAATGGTGACCTGGCTTCCCGGGGCAACCGATCCCACTGCTTTTCCATCCTGAGCAGCTCTGGGAACTTTACAATTTTTGGGGGGGAATGTCATTGGGGTATGGGGTAAGGTTGAATGCCTTCACCCTGGCAGGAGCCTTCTATGCTCTGCCACCATCGGTCAGTCACTCCCGCTAGGACTTCTATCGTGGGGTGCTCTGCCTGACCCCACTCACTCAGCCAGGAGTTTTCCAGGCCCCACACCTATCTTCCCAGCACACCCTTACTGACTTCTATCAGGGCCGGCCCCTACAGGCCTCCCCTTCGACCTGGCCAAGAGACTTTCCCCACCTGCAGCCCCCCCCATGTCAGGGGACTCCGTCACGTCCATGTCTCCTGCGGGCTGCCAAGTCATGCTGGATTGCTCATGCCCTTGGACCTTCTCAAGGGAGCTTCCCTCTGATCCTGTCTGCCCCTCTGGAACTCCCCTCGGCTGCTGAGGGGCAGATCCATTCTCACAAAGGCTTCAGAGTCCCCCTGCTTTCCAATCCAGAGCAGCTCTGGGGACTGGAAGATCTTTCAAGGATGCCATCAGTTATGGGGTAATGTTGGATGCCTTCGCCCCGGCAGGAGCTCTCCAGGCCCCTCCTCCATCTGCCCTGGTGCTTCATCAAGGACTTTCATCATGGGGAGCTCTGCCTGATCCCTTTCACCCTGACAGGAGCTCTCCAGGCCCTGCTGCTGTCCGCCAGTCACTCCCTTAAGGACTTCCATCGTGGAGAGCACTGCCTGACCCCACCCACCCAGCTCTGCCACTATTTGCCTCTCTACCCCTTCCAGACTTCCTTCCCAGAGGGAGCATGGTCCATACCCCCCTCACCCAGGTGGAAGCAGTCCTGACACATTCACTTTCCACCTCTCTTTCTCCCTTCCACACTTCCATCGGGATGGACCACCTCCAGGTTTAAACTTCTACCCAGAAGAGAGAGCTCTTTTCCAGGGTTACATATCTCCTGACTGCTGCCAAATCATGCAGTGTCACACATGCTCTTATAGCCTCACAGGGGATCTTCTCAGCCTCTTGGAACTCTGCTGGGCCACAAAGCCTCAGACAGCCCCTCATCCAGACTTCTGTGACACTGGTTCTCCCCTTTGCCTTGCACATAGGGCTTTCAAACTCATGGGGGAGATAGTCCTGGGTCAACTATCTCTGCGTATTTTGCAGCACACCTCAGTCTCTCTCCCCCATGGTGCCAGGCACCGATGAATGTGCATCGCTTCGAGCCTCCTGGCATGTGGTCTCTTGCCTCCTGGGTGGTGCCGTTCACAGACTGGCATCCCCACAGTGCTGGGTGAAGGATGGGATGCCAACCTGCTGGCCCCAGTGTGAGATGAAATGGTGGCCCTATCTGAACTCCCATGGGGGCCGGGAGAATGGGATTACAAACCTGGCTTCTCGGGGCAGCCCTCAAGTGTCTCAGTTTAGGTCCTGTAACAAAATGGTCACCTTGACTATACTACACAAGCACTCAGGTCATTGGGAACACAAGTAACAGTATGACTCAGTTATAACCCATGTTGGCGTAAAAGAGCTGAGACATACGTCTCAAGACTATATGAAGAGAGACATCATGGAGCTGTCAGAATATGTGCCCCAGGTTGTATGAACCTAGCAGTGACCCTTCTCCAAGGATGATGCCACAATACGAACTGAAGAGGTGTGATTTTAATAATTGGCTAGTTTCTGGTATCATTCCAAGGGGCTGCAATATTTGTCAGCATGGAAGGAGATGGTAAACAGGCCATGTTGCTTTGCCAGGTATTGTCTGCACCTCTCCCCTCTAGGCTTTCAATTGGCTTCCCCCATAGTGCCTTTTTTTAGGCAATGCCAACCTGACAATCCTTCTGATACAGCAAATCAGAACCCAAGAAAATGTAAAGTTGTTACTGCTCAATGCTAGGAATCTAAAGAAGCTCCACTCCCTAAAAGCTCCCCTTACCCTAGAGAATGCTGACATTTGTGCAGTCATTGAGACATGGCTTAAAGCCGAGGAGAGCACACTGGCACTGCAAGGCTTTAATAGACCAGCTACTACACAGGTAGGGACTAAAGGTGGATGCATCTCGATTTACATCAAAAATAAATATACCTCAATGCTGGTCAAACATTACAATGCACTTGAGCTTCTCCGCATTCAGATCACCATAGGCAAAATCCCTTACCACTTCCTTGAAAACTATAGGTCCCCCTCTATGATCTAGGAAACTCATAACATACATTTAAGCTTACTGGAAAAACACACCATCCAACCCAAGACCATATTCATGGGAGACTTGTATTACCCCATTATTAACAAGGAATCATATACTGTACCAAACGTACAAGCAGAGATTTCTGGAGTTTGTAAACACAAACTCCCTGGGCTATATTGCAAATACACCAACCAGGGGTGCAAACATATTGGATCTGGCCCTCACTAATATGCAAGAGCAGTGCACATCCCCAGTGTAATGTCATCTCTGGTAAGATTACACAACAAAACAGTCTCCTTTAAAGTAAAAATTAACCCTAGAACCCCAGCTAATCCTGAAATATTCAGGGACTACTTTAAGGCTAACTTCCTATTATCGAGTGATAACCTGGAAAAATTTCATGCCTACCTAAACCCTGAGAACATTGCTGCCTATGCGGAACTGCTCCCTTAAAACTTGTACAAGCATGTTAATAGCAGCAATGTAAGCAGCTGTACTCATCAGGAATAAGTACAGAACTAACTCAAAAAACAAGCCACCCTGGTGAAGTTACAAAATTAATAAGCTGTTTAACAGAATGAAGAAAACCATGGCAAAAATCAGGAGGTGTAGCACCCAGCAAGATAAAAGCACTGTCATCAAACTAAACAAACAACTCTGAGGACAAAAATGTATATCAAAGCCAAATTTGAGGTACATCTGGTCTCCCAGGCCAAGGGCAGCCACAGGGCATTCTTTAGCAATGTCTGCAACTTCAGAGACAATACACAATTGTGTACAATCTCATTGTTAATGGAGCCACCTATACTGAGCCAGAAAATACAGCAAACTTACTTGAGAACAAATTCAGCTCTAACTTTACCCCTCCGCAGCCTTCCCTCAGAAAATACCATCATATATAGCTCCCCCAACTATCACTAAGGAACAGGTCCCCAATGCTTTCTCTCTATGGCCAAAAGCACTACATCTATGGGCCCCAACAATATCCCAGGCTGCCTTCTAAACAATGGGAAATATGACCTATCAGGCCCTTTGTAATTTCTATTTAACAGTAGCCTGCAAACAGGCTTTATGAATGAAGAACAGTAACCATTATCCTTCTTCACAAAGGTAGACCATCTGTGGACACTGGAAACCACAAATCCATAAGATTCACTAGTCTCATATGCAAATCCATCGAAAGAATAATCATGGAAATGATTGATCGTGTCATGGGAAACCACCAGACATTGGACCTAATGCAGTTTGGTTTTGTCAGGGGCAGGTCACGTCTACTCAACCTGGATGACTCTTTGAGAAGGTCAAGAAAGTAATGGATGAGGACAAAATGGTTCACACTGCCTACCTTGACTTGGACAACACATTTGAACAATACCCCATTCAGACATTGTTGATAAACTCAAGATGTCAGGTATAAACCCTTATGTCATGTGATGGATAGCCAGCTGGCTCACAGACAGAACCCAAGAAGTTAGAACTGAGGAGTCCACCTCTGCAAAGAGGATATCCACCAGTGGAGTTCCTCAGGGATCTGTCCTGGGGCCACTTCATTTTGGCATCTACTTCTCTGATGTCAAAGCTGACATCAAGGGCCTCTTGCTGACCAAATTTGCAGATGGTTGAAAATTACGAAAATTCAGAGAATCCCCCACCAACATTAATGTTCTCCAAGAAGGACTGACAGAGAAAAATAACTGGTCAGATCCATGGAATGAAACTAAATGCCAAGAAATGCATATAGAATCCATTGGGAAGTCACCCATTCCTGGTAACTACCATACTGACAACAAAACCCTGAGAGTCGACCCAGTAGTCAGGGACTTAGGGGCACACATAGACAATAATCTAGCCTTTGACCATCATGTATGAACTATAGTGAGGAAATTCTATTTTTGTGCAACTTATAAACAAAGATTTGGCATCTAGGTCCATAGAGGTCACTGTTCACTGTATCTGGTGCTCTTCAGACCAGTCATTAAGTACAATGCCCCCTTTGGAATGTACTTAGCCTGGCACATCCAACAATTGGAATATCCACACAGGTTCCTCAGTAAAAGAATGCAGAGCTTAAATAACATATCCTCTGCAGACTGCCTCAGTGCACTATCCCTGTATTCCATCTCCTACATGCTGTTGAAGGGAGATCTATGCCTGTTGTGCAAGGCATCATCAGACCACACTTTGTTGAGTTTCCTGCATATCTGCAAAACAAACAGCACCAGAATTCCACAGTCTAAAGACTTAAACCTTACCTGTGATATAAATAGGAGACAAGTATGTATCCCAGAGACTGTCCCTTCTCTGGAATAGACTCACCATCCATATGAAGCAGAGTTTCTCCCTAACCCAATTTAAGTGTAACTTGGGGAACTGGATGGGGAATCAAGAAATTCACCCCTGGTTTAACAGTTTTGTCTGTATTGCACACAGACAGCCTGTAAATGGTTAATTTCCCAGGGCCCTACTTGTAAATGTTTCATCTGACAAGCATCTGCTTACACTAGCAAGGGTGCCAGAACTTGTCAAATATTTTGGATGCATGTTGCGGCTTAAAAAAGCCCCAGTAGTTGTTAGCTTAGTGCACACCTATGAACCTATGAAAACAGTCTGTAGCAGAAAGTACAATGGCTGCCTCATATGTGGCATTCCTGGTAACTACCATATTGACAACAAAACCCTAAGAGTCGACCCAGTAGTCAGGGACTTAGGGGCACACATAGACAATAATCTAGCCTTTGACCATCATGTATGAAATATAGTGAGGAAATTCTATTTTTGTGCAACTTATAAACAGAGATTTGGCATCTAGGTCCATAGAGGTCACTGTTCACTGTATCTGGTGCTCTTTAGACCAGTCATTGAGTACAAAGCCTCCTTTGGAATGTACTTAGCCTGGCACATCCAACAACTGGAATATCCACACAGGTTCCTCAGTAAAATAATGCAGGGCTTAAATAACATATCCTCTGCAGACTGCCTCAGTGCACTATCCCTGTATTGCATCTCCTACATGCTGTTGAAGGGAGATCTATGCCTGTCATGCAAGGCATAATCGGACCACACTTTGTTGAGTTTCCTGCATATTTGCAAAACAAACAGCACCAGAATTTCACAGTCTAAAGACTTAAACCTTACCTGTGATATAAATAGGAGACAAATATGTATCCCAGAGACTGTCCCTTCTCTGGAATAGGCTCACCATCCATATGAAGCAGAGTTTCTTCCTAACTCAATTTAAGTGTAACTTGGGGAACTGGATGGGGAATCAAAAAATTCACCCCTGGTTTGATACTTTTGTCTGTATTGCACACAGGCAGCCTGTAAATGGTTCATTTTCCAGGGCCCTACTTGTAAATGTTTCATCTCACAAGCATCTGCTTACACTACCAAGGGTGCCAGAACTTGTCAAATATTTTGGATGCATGGTGCGGCTTAAAAAGGCTCCAGTAGTCGTTAGCTTAGTGCACAGCTATGAACCTATGAAAACAGTCTGTAGCAGAAAGTACAATGGCTGCCTCATATGTGGCACAAATATTTCTTGGAGAATTCTGATATCATCCTAAACAGCACAGACAAATGTTACCATATTGGGTGATTGCTGACACAGTTGTTCATCTAATATAGATCTCAGTGGACAAGCTAGCATGGGCCTATCTTCCTTTCCATTTAATTGACTGGCTGCCCATCTCCACAGCAGGATACAGGCAAGAAAATGTAAAATGGCTTCCACCAACACTCACTCTAAGCTGCAGTGTGCACAGGACAGCAGATTCCATAACATTTTGCAATTGACAAATTCCCACTCACTCTGAAAACAGCTTAGTGAAAGATATTTTCTTTTTATAACCACACAAACTACGCTGTAGGTTGTCAGCAAATATGCATTTTGTTTCAAGCTATACTCAGTGTTTTAGTAAGAGATAATCAGAAAGCACAAATCTGACATTAGCAAACACAAAAAATGCCTAATTACAAAATCTTGCTCTGACAACTTACCGAATCAAAATATTTCTACTGCTAAAAGTTACTAAATTATTTATAAAAAAAGCAGAGTAAAGGTATGCCTCATTTTATGATGGAAGCATCTAATGCAATTTTTCGCAGCCTGGGTGCTACAGCACCCACAGGTGCTGCAGGTGTGGTCTAAGGGTGCCATAAGGTACTGTCCTGTGTGATTTACTGATGCAAATTCCTAGCTGTGCATTATTACTGAATTAAAGATCATGTGCAGCTAAATGTTGCCTTAACCTGTGTGGAAACATCTGGGCAATGTACTTCTCCATGTTTTCCACACCTCAAGTCCTCCACTTTTATTTGTATAATTTTTATTTATAGTAACATCCACAAATGTAGACTTTGCAGTTGTTCTTGCTCCAGTACTTCCTGACTGCATCAATGTGTAAAGCTTTAATGACACAGAGTCAGGTTTTTGCAACATTTCTTGAGCTAGAATGGCTGATTAGGTATACATGCTTAGTGTGGTAACTGTGAAACAATAAAGGAGTATAGAAACCTGTATCACCCCATATATGGATGTTCCACATTTGGGGCTTTAAAATATCTGAATTGTAAGCTGTACATTTTTGAATTAAATGTGCAATGCAGCAGTAATAGGGGAAGATATTTGGTTTTCTGGCAAATTGTTGAGGATTTCAGTGAGACATAACTTGTCAGTTTGTTTTGTTTCTGACATTTAAAATGCACAGGAGTAGTTATTACAAATTACACAGCGATGGAAAAACAAACAATCAAAGAAACAGAGATGAGGAGCAAAGATTTCAGCATATTCTAACTTTCATGCACAGCAGTATGCTTACAGTACACCTACAGCACAGTCTTTGTATGTCCTACAATGGCACCTACAGCACAGTCTTTGTATGTCCTACAATGGCACCTACAGCACAGTCTTTGTATGTCCTACAATGGCACCTACAGCACAGTCTTTGTATGTCCTACAATGGCACCTACAGCACAGTCTTTGTATGTCCTACAATGGCACCTACAGCACAGTCTTTGTATGTCCTACAATGGCACCTACAGCACAGTCTTTGTATGTCCTACAATGGCACCTACAGCACAGTCTTTGTATGTCCTACAATGGCACCTACAGCACAGTCTTTGTATGTCCTACAATGGCACCTACAGCACAGTCTTTGTATGTCCTACAATGGCACCTACAGCACAGTCTTTGTATGTCCTACAATGGCACCTACAGCACAGTCTTTGTATGTCCTACAATGGCACCTACAGCACAGTCTTTGTATGTCCTACAATGGCACCTACAGCACAGTCTTTGTATGTCCTACAATGGCACCTACAGCACAGTCTTTGTATGTCCTACAATGGCACCTACAGCACAGTCTTTGTATGTCCTACAATGGCACCTACAGCACAGTCTTTGTATGTCCTACAATGGCACCTACAGCACAGTCTTTGTATGTCCTACAATGGCACCTACAGCACAGTCTTTGTATGTCCTACAATGGCACCTACAGCACAGTCTTTGTATGTCCTACAATGGCACCTACAGCACAGTCTTTGTATGTCCTACAATGGCACCTACAGCACAGTCTTTGTATGTCCTACAATGGCACCTACAGCACAGTCTTTGTATGTCCTACAATGGCACCTACAGCACAGTCTTTGTATGTCCTACAATGGCACCTACAGCACAGTCTTTGTATGTCCTACAATGGCACCTACAGCACAGTCTTTGTATGTCCTACAATGGCACCTACAGCACAGTCTTTGTATGTCCTACAATGGCACCTACAGCACAGTCTTTGTATGTCCTACAATGGCACCTACAGCACAGTCTTTGTATGTCCTACAATGGCACCTACAGCACAGTCTTTGTATGTCCTACAATGGCACCTACAGCACAGTCTTTGTATGTCCTACAATGGCACCTACAGCACAGTCTTTGTATGTCCTACAATGGCACCTACAGCACAGTCTTTGTATGTCCTACAATGGCACCTACAGCACAGTCTTTGTATGTCCTACAATGGCACCTACAGCACAGTCTTTGTATGTCCTACAATGGCACCTACAGCACAGTCTTTGTATGTCCTACAATGGCACCTACAGCACAGTCTTTGTATGTCCTACAATGGCACCTACAGCACAGTCTTTGTATGTCCTACAATGGCACCTACAGCACAGTCTTTGTATGTCCTACAATGGCACCTACAGCACAGTCTTTGTATGTCCTACAATGGCACCTACAGCACAGTCTTTGTATGTCCTACAATGGCACCTACAGCACAGTCTTTGTATGTCCTACAATGGCACCTACAGCACAGTCTTTGTATGTCCTACAATGGCACCTACAGCACAGTCTTTGTATGTCCTACAATGGCACCTACAGCACAGTCTTTGTATGTCCTACAATGGCACCTACAGCACAGTCTTTGTATGTCCTACAATGGCACCTACAGCACAGTCTTTGTATGTCCTACAATGGCACCTACAGCACAGTCTTTGTATGTCCTACAATGGCACCTACAGCACAGTCTTTGTATGTCCTACAATGGCACCTACAGCACAGTCTTTGTATGTCCTACAATGGCACCTACAGCACAGTCTTTGTATGTCCTACAATGGCACCTACAGCACAGTCTTTGTATGTCCTACAATGGCACCTACAGCACAGTCTTTGTATGTCCTACAATGGCACCTACAGCACAGTCTTTGTATGTCCTACAATGGCACCTACAGCACAGTCTTTGTATGTCCTACAATGGCACCTACAGCACAGTCTTTGTATGTCCTACAATGGCACCTACAGCACAGTCTTTGTATGTCCTACAATGGCACCTACAGCACAGTCTTTGTATGTCCTACAATGGCACCTACAGCACAGTCTTTGTATGTCCTACAATGGCACCTACAGCACAGTCTTTGTATGTCCTACAATGGCACCTACAGCACAGTCTTTGTATGTCCTACAATGGCACCTACAGCACAATTCTCAAGAATGCACCGTTTACTGAATAAGCAACTTTATAATTATAATGCGTTAGCTTTCTCAATAACTTCAGTAATAATGATCTCTGAATAGTACAGTATTGTTATATAGACAAATGTCATGTTTAGATACCCATTAACAAAATGTATTTATTTTTTATTTTTGCTGGTATAGTTTATATTTGGATATTAGAAGCTTATGTTTTTGTTTTTGCTTACTCCCAGTTTCACTAAACCTGATTCAGAGTTCCTCTAAATGATAGTGCTGAGGTAGAAATACTCTGTTTCTTTTTTAAGTGCTGAATGATATGTATGGTAAACTGGTGAAACTGCTACATGGTTGCAATACTGTCTGGTAACAGTATATTCCAACTAGTTACACTGACTGCTGCTACTGAATACTCTGTTTCTGCAAGTTAAACACCTGATATTGTTAAGCCTCGTCCACTTCCTTATGTATGGGTTACGGTTCCGATATCGGAACCGAGCCGGCCATATACCAAGCTCGCACCAGTGATAAACTCTCGAGCTAAGCAATCTCTTATCCATAATCCCCCTCTCCCTGTTACCTCAGATTTCGTTTGCCGCATCGCCATCAGGTCGTGTCAGGCTGTTGCTCTTGAGCTAAGTGAAACCTTTTTTTGTCCTTTTATTTCAAAATAAGGACTTTTTCTCTCAGAAAAGTTGATTTTCTGATCTCTCTTACCTTATCACATTTAGCGACTCCCTTTTCTTTCAGTTTTCTAAAAACTTTTTAGTCACTTTCACCCTTTTTATCTAATGTAAGGTATCAGTTCATTACCATACTTGGCAGATACCTTTTCCTTTCTTTCCTTCGAGTAATTTTGTGTTTTTGTATTATTGTTGGTATTTGCCTTTCCTTTAACATGACAGATAAAAAAGGTAGTACTGGTTTTAAAAGATGTTATGATTGTGGACATAAACTACCTACTTCAGATGCACATTCTTTGTGTGTTTTCTCTTTAGTTGCACCTCACTTAACTGTTGACCCACCCTGTGGGATTTGTAAGAATTTTTCTAACAGGACACTGATAGAGAGGAAAAATAAACTTTTGCTGAAAGGGTTACTAAAGTCTCCCTTTTCAGAGGCTATTTCTGGGTCGGAGGCCTCAACCCCTCCGAGATCCCATAAAAAGAAGTCTGAGGATGTTTCTAAGGCTAAATCTCTTCCTTCGTCCCCGGCTGGGGACTCTCATCAACCAAGAAAGAAAGCAAAGACTTTTGCTTCGGATCCGACTCTCTCAGATCCGACACCTTTGGCGCCTAGATCTTCGGCTCCGAAAAAGTCCTCGGCACCACCTATGTCTATGGCACCTATATCCTTTGCTGTATTGGAACCAAGGGGCCCCTCAGTTCAGACTTCTTTACCGGCACTGACCTCACAGTCGGCGCAGACCACCATTGTTTCGGAACCGACAGCTCAGTCCTTGTTTACTATTTTATTGGTTCCAACCTCGGTACCGACAACTACTTCAGCACCGACCTTTTCATCAGTGCAGACCATTACATTGGCATCGATGACTTCCTCGGTGCAGACACCTGTAGTGTAGTCCTTTACAGCACCGTTGTTTTCGGTACAGTCTACTGAGATGGGCACCGACCTGCCCTCATCTCTAGATAGACCTGTTTGCCCCTCAGCTGTTTCTGTGAGATCTACCAGAAGCCTCTCCCAACATGACGTATTGCGACTTCTGGATCAAGTGCTTTTGGCCAGAGGAATTCCACCTCTCAAGACCTATCCTTCTCCCTTAAAATCTATTGATGTAGCACAGTCTTCCCCCTCTACGGTTCCCTTTATGGATCTCTCTAAGGAGCCACAGTTGCCTTCGTGGCAGAAAAATTTTGCTACGACCCAGGATTTGACTTTTCTCAGCCATCCTGGGACTCCCTGTCGGCAGGTTGGATCACTTAAGGGAGAGGTGAATTCCCCCTTGGGCACTCACCCCTCTTCTAGTGGACCTGCTTTCCAAGTCATGGAGAAGGCCTTGGCGTCTACTGCTGATACTGTGCTTAGTATCTCACCATCCTCCTCTGGACCACTATATACACAGGTCACTTCTAGTGGACACCGGGCGCAGAGGTCTCAGGATATACTCCCACAGGATACCCCCTTATTGTTGTCTTCCCCAGCATCTCCCTCTGAGGAAGTTCATCAGAAATCCTCATGCAAGAGGAAGCATATGGACTCCACTGAGGAGTCTCTCACTGAAGACACAGACTTTGATGATGGGGAAGGGTCCCTTCATTCACCTTCTGACGTATCCTTTGGTGATATCCTAGAAATCCTTAAACAGAGAGGTGAATGGCAGTCCTCTAACCTGACTTCTGAGGAGTCTGTGCTCCTACAGGCTTTTTGCGCCCGGCCCCCTACCTCCTGGGTTACCCCACCTGCAGACGAACTGGTCCAGCTCATTGTGCAGCATGCATGAAAGACCCCTGATACTGTTGAGGCCATTCTCCAGAGGTCAGACAAAATCTTGTCACCCCCCCCCCACTTCTGAACCTCATTGGTCTAAAGGTCTCCCTGTAGATGTTCTGGTGGTGGCAGCCGCAACTAAGAAAGACCTGGCAGAAGAGGAAAGCCAGACTGTCCATCCACCCAACAAAGAGTCCAGGGCATTGGATAGGATAGGGAAGCGCACCTTTGCATCAGCGACCTTTGCTATCAGGTCCTTGAATTATATGGCACACTTCACCAAACTTCAAAGAGACCTAGTATCTGAGCTCTCTGAAACTTTGGCAGGTGCCATGTCTGATGAGGTCCGTGACAAAGTGGTCTCTCAGCTGGCCACTATTGAATCGATTTTGAACTCCTCCATGTGCTTGGTGTCCCACGCATCAGAAGGAGCAGATAGAGCAGCAAGTTCAGGCATTGTTTTGAGATGACATGCCTGGATGCGCTTGTGTAATTTCGCAGAACCCTTCAAGGCTTCCTTTCTCAATGCTCCCATCGAGTCCTCCTCCTTGTTTGGACCCAAAGTCAAAACTACATTGGCCAGGTGTGAACAGGATGGTAAGACCCTGTCTGCCATAGGTGTCTGTTATTCTTCCCCCCAACATGCTTTCTCCAGAAACCAAAAGAGCAGGAAGATGTGGTACAGAAAATCTCAGGGTCCTTTCCATGACACACAGGCCGATTTTTCCCCTAGGGGCAGAGGGGGAAACTCATAAGGAAGATGCCCTTTTTGGGGCAGAGGGCGTCCGCGTAATCAGGGTTCCAGAGATTCCTTCTCTGGGCAATCCTACCAGTGCTCCTGAAGAGCGGCCCAACCCCTTTCCTCTGGAAGGGGTTGGGGGATGTTTCTCTTTGTACCCTTCTGCCTGGCTAACCATTGCCAACGATTCTTGGGTACAAAGGATAATAACCAGAGGTTACAAAATCCCCTTTGAACTTTGTCCTGTCCCTCCATCAAGATTTCCCAATGTTCCACCCAGTCAAAGGGAAGAAGCAGCTCTAGAGATTACAAAGCTGCTAAACAAAAGAGTCATCCAAGTAGTCCCAACAGACCAGATAGGATCCGGATTCTACTCTAGACTATTTTTGATGCCAAAGAAAACCGGGGACTGGAGACCAATTTTGGATCTCAGTGTGCTAAACAAATTTGTGAATGTGCAAAAATTTTGGATGGTCACTATACAGTCTATCATTCCTCTCTTGGAAAAAGACAATTGGATGTGCTCGATAGATCTTCAGGATGCGTACTACCACATAAAGGTGGACTGACCATCAAGAAGATTCTTGCGCTTCTGTGCGGGAGCTAGTCATTACCAGTTCAGAGTACTGCCCTTTGAACTCTCTACAGCCCCCAGAGTGTTTACAAAGTGCATGGCAATTGTCACAGCTCACCTGCAACTTCAAGGTTTTCAGGTTTTTCCATATCTAGACGACTTGCTCCTATCAGCCCCCACCAGACACCTATTGGAGGAAGCCCTGGCATACTCTCTCAATACTATTGAAAAGTTGGGCATAACAATAAACTGGCAGAAATCCAATCTCACCCCTTCTCAGTCCACAGAATTCATAGGGTAATTTTGGACTCAAAAACTTGCAGAGCGTCCATACCGGAACACAGAATATCAATAATCAGACAGCAGCTGTTACCAGTTCTCTCAATGGAAAAGTCTACAGCTCACTCGATTCTGCAGCTGTTGGGGTCCATGGCAGCTTGCATCACCATTGTCCCCTTAGCCAGGTTTCACATGAGGCTTCTACAATGGCTACTGCTCACCCAGTGGTATCATTTTCAGCTTCCCCTTTCAGCCAAGATTCACATAACTCAGAGATGCAAACAAGATCTAAAGTGGTGGTTGAACCACAACCCATCACAATGGTCACGCCCCTACTCCCCTCAGGAGCCCAAGGCTTCAGTGACCATGGATGCCTCCCTGATGGGGTGGGGAGGGCTACATCAGGGTCAGACAGTCCAAGGCACTTGGTCCGAAGCGGAGGCCCATCTGCATATAAATGTTTTAGAGCTGAGAGCGGTGCTTCTGGCGTTGCAGGCATTCCATCCCTTGCTGCCATCAGGGACAATTGCGATACAATCAGACAACATGGCGGTAGTCTGGTACATCAACAAACAGGGCGAAACCAAATCCTACCCCCTCTGTCGAGAGGCCATGAGGATATGGCAATGGGCGAGGGCTACCAACCGCTTTCTTCTAGCAACGCACATTCCCAGGAGTTCCAATGTGATAGCAGACAGACTCAGCAGGTGCATTCTTCAACCTCACGAGTGGTCCCTGAATCCTCTCATAATGGTGGAGATCTTCCACCGTTGGGGCCATCCATGCTGCGACCTCTTTGCATCCCCGACCAACTTCAAATGCAGCAACTACTTTGCCCTGATTCCCCCACCAGGACAGTCACCCAGGGATGCTCTAGTTCACGATTGGCCCTCAGGTCTTCTTTGTGCCTTCCCACCCACTCCCCTCATTCCCCAGTTTCTAATGAAAGCCCGTCGATTGAAGAGCAAAGTGATCCTTATTGCTCCATATTGGCCTTGTCAGATTTGGTGCCCCTTTCTGCGGCCTCACCTGCTAGATCAACCATGGATTCTTTGTCCAACTTCGGAGTTGATCTCCCATCCACAGAATCTGATTCACCCCAACATGCACAGTCTGAAGCTCACAGCTTGGCTCCTCCAATTCCCTTGATTGCCAGGCAAAATGATCTTCCCTCACAAGTACAGGACATTCTTATTGCATCTCATAAGCCCTCCACTAGAATGACTTATCTAGGCAAATGAAAAATATTTACCTGTTGACTGAAAGATAAGGAAATTGATCCCTTTTCAGCACCAGTGTCGATGGTACTCGAATATCTAACCGCCCTATTTCAATCGGGGCTGTCAGCATCTACCATTAGAGTACATTTGGCTGCAATCTCTAATTTCCACGAAAATGTCCAAGACTCCTCCCTCATGTCTCACAAGCCATGTAAAGCCTTCATAAAGGGTGTGAATCATCTGAAACCCCCATTCAGGGAACCTATTCAACTTTGGGATTTATCTTTAGTTCTTCAAGCTCTGACATTGCCCCTTTTTGAACCAGCTGTTTCATGCGACCTCAAATATCTGTCATGGAAGACCTTGTTTTTGGTCACTATTACTTCTGCCAGACATATCTCTGAGCTTCAGGCCCTATGTACAAAGAGTCCATATTTGATTTTTCATCCAGACAGGGTATCCTTAAGAACTAACCCTTCCTTCTTGCCAAAAGTCATTTCTGAAATGTCTATTAATCAGACCATTGAATTGCCATTGTTTTTTCCTGATCATTCTAATGAGGGAGAGTACTGCCTACATACCCTAGACGTACACAGACAACTCCGTTTCTATTTTCAAAGAGCTAAATCTTTCTGTAAATCAGACCAGTTATTCTTGGCTTTTTCTGGATCTAGATTAGGATGTGCTGTTGCTAGGGTCACATTGACTAGATGGTTAAAAGACACTGTGACCCGTATTTATTCGGTACACAATACTTCTTTGCCAACTACCATCAAGGCTCATTCAACAAGGTCAGTGGCAACTTCTGCTGCCTTCCATGCCAGAGCTTCTTTACATGACATCTGTGCAGCTGCAACTTGGGCCACTCCTTATACCTTTATCAATCATTACAAGTTGGACTTGGCCTCCAGGGGAAGAGCATCTTTTGGTTCTATGGTGCTCAGGAATGTCCTTCCATGAAAGCCTCCCAGGAACAGAGGTAGCTGGGGACTCTGTCCCATACGTAAGGAAGTGGACGAGGATTAACAATATCAGATAAAGAAGTTATGTCTTACCATAATGTTCCATCTGTATTGTTGATCCTCATCCACTCATTACGACCCTCCCTCCTTCCCCCTCCTATGGCTTCTAGTGGATCTCACCATCCTTCTCTTTAGGTCATTTGACCAGAGATAGCATCTAACTTTTTCTGACTTGCAAACTCAATCTGAGGTAGCAGAGGGAGGGGGATTATGGCTAAGAGATTGCTTAGCTCAAGAGTTTATCGCTGGCGCAAGCTTGGTATATGGCCGGCTCGGTTCCGATATCGGAACAGTAACCCATACGTAATGAGTGAATGAGGATCAACAATACAGATGGAATGTTATGGTAAGACATAACTTCTTTATACATTGTAAAGTGCTGAATGCTATTTATGGTAAACCTGTGAAACTGCTACATTGTTGCCATATTGTCTGGTGATAGGATATTCTAACTAGTTATACTGACTGCTGCTGAATAAGACTGGTTGCAGAGTCTGAATGTATTTCTTTTGATGACTTCTAATAGGCTATGTTCACTTGCTCTGCTTTCTGTACAATATTTATGATGGTTGTGCTTATTTTGATGTCCTTGTTTTATTGATTTTAGTCTTATATTCTTTCCTGAGTTTAGCAAGCAAACTAAAAATATTGGACACTAAAATGGTCAAAATTAAGAAATTACAGCTCGAGGTTAACTACCTCAACGAATGTATTAATGAAAAATTGGTACCAAAAGGTCTGCGCTACCATGTTTTTCCCTCAGGACTAGTAGCCAATTCTCTTTTCCACAGAGAACTTTTAGCGTTCTTTGACATGCAGGGAATAGGCTTACTAATACTTATGGTTAAGCATTATGGACTGCAGATCATTGACTTATCTAATGATGTTAAAGATTTAAATGGGGAAATTCTTTCCAGTGCTGAGTTTCCCCGTTACAAGTACGACTATGATAGATCCTTTTCTACAATTGATCAACTTTTAATAAGACTTAAATTTAATAAAAACAAGAAAATGGCGAGGGACCGTCTAGCATACAAAAATGGCACAGCTTATCCTAATCCACCACTGTCCCAAACGAATCATGGTTCGTCAGGTACAGTAGGAGAAGGTGGTGTAGACACAGAGACTGACGACTTGAATAATAGTAACGGAGGGGTCCATATTAACCTCAATGGAAGAAATAACTCAGAACCAATAGGGAATGCATGGACAAATCGACTTAGGAGGAATAAAGAGAGGGATGATAACAACCCTAACTATTATGACCAGGTGGATAACTTTAATTATGCATATCAAGGGGCTATTCCAAAAAAGAATCTTATTAACCAAAAGATTCAAAAAAACAACCAACGCCCCTTGAACAAACCGAGGAGATAGTCAATGAGATTGTATTACCTAAGATCTCCACTAACAGAGCAGGGGACTTTAAAATATACAACTATTCAAGTTTGGATATAGATCCCTGCTTTGTGGAATTGTTGGCTAAGGGCTATACATTTATTCCTAGCCAACACATGGACCTAGTGGAGAGTATCAAGGACTTGAAACTGTTTGTCAGAAAACTTAACTTACATTTACTTTTAGGTAAATCTGATTATACTACTTCCACTTACTACATCCCGAGTGACTATAACCCCCCCTTGGATCCAACCCTCCAGCTTTTCGAGGACATTATGGAACTAGACTTGAGGTGTTTGGCTAATAAAGAGAATAAAATCTTTATGAACAATAACAAGAATAACTGTCAACCTAACACCACAGTCGAAGAAAAAGATTTCCTCAAACTATTTAAAACATTGAATGTGAGGGCAATTAAACCTGATAAGGGAGAGGGGCTCACTCTGTTTGATCATTATGATTATATCCAAAGAGTCTCCACCTTGTTTGACAATGACACTTACCAAAAAGTGAGTGTGAATGAAATTAACCGTGCATATAGATTGATGAAAAGTTATTTCAGTGATTTGTTTATTGAAGGCTATATAGATATAGATATATATAACTATATTAAAACTGAATGGCCTAGAATACCTGTCTTCTTTGCAACACCGAAAATACATAAAAACCTACAAAATCCTCCCTTCAGGCCACTGATAGATGGGAGAAATTCCATAACTTATGCAAGTGCAAAATTGGTGGATAATATCCTGAAAAAATACCTAGTTAACGAAACTCAAATTAGTAAAGACTCATGGGCTTTTTTGGCTAAAATCA
This sequence comes from Protopterus annectens, assembly GCF_019279795.1. Taxonomy (NCBI): domain Eukaryota; kingdom Metazoa; phylum Chordata; order Ceratodontiformes; family Protopteridae; genus Protopterus; species Protopterus annectens. The sequence goes on from NC_056725.1 coordinate 1,440,916,013, forward strand.
ACGGAATAGAATTTAGTGAGGAATACAATTTTCTCACAGTTGATGTGGTGGACTTATATACCTCAATACCACATGACATAGGGCTTGAATAGGTGAACTTATATCTAGTCAAAATAGGAGCCCCCAGTAATGAAATTTATCTAGTCACATTTCTACTTGACATAATCCTTACCAATAACTTTTTTCTATTTGACAATGACTACTACCTGCAGAAATGCGGAATAGCTATGGGGTCCACAGTAGGAGCCAGTTTTGCAAACACAGTCATGGCCTACTGGGAGGCTGAATACATCCTGAATTCGGACTGGTATTCACATAATATCAAATATTATACCAGATTCCTGGATGATATTTTCATTTGTCTCCATGGCAATGAAAACACAGGAACTGAACTGGTTAATTACTTGAATAGTACGACAAGCTTTCTTAAATTCACGTCCGATTTCCAGGAGACTGTAATCAGCTACCTTGACATTAATTTAACAAAGGACAGGGAAGATAGACAATTCTATGCCAAGATTTTTAGGAAGGCTACTTATAGTAATTCCTTCCTACATTTCACGAGCTTACATCCTTACTGTCAAAAGAAAGCTATTGTTAAGGGCCAAGCGATAAGAGTAGCCCGTATGGTAACACGAGAGGATGACTTTATCTCCGAATGTAGACTAGTTGAAGATATGTTCTACCATAGGGGGTACCCTAGGTCACTTCTTAAAAACATCTTTGATGAGGTTAAGATGAAGAGAAATAATGGGACAATCATCCCCCTGTTAAGGGTAAAAAATACCCATAACAAACCAGTGGACACATTGACAAGTCAGAATCCACCGGACAATTATGGTAACATAGGCTCGGGAGTACTGGTACAAACCGGGAATAACTCTAGCGTGGATGGGCCCACTGTAAGTACTCAGGGGGAATGTTTTAGATTTATCACGACATTCAGCCTTGAAAGTAACATCATTAAAAACATTTTATATAAAAACTGGACTACACTTTTATATGATAAAAAGTGTTTCCCAATTTTTGATTCCCCCCTCAAAATAACATATAGGAGGGGTAAAAGTCTAAAAGTACTCTTAGAGAGTTGAGGCTCTAATATTAAAGGCAAAGGGACTTTCGGTTGTGGTAGTTGCAACTATTGTAAATACATTAAGACAGGTAACAAACAGTTGATTAATAAAAAGATTTATACCCTCAATTACAAATTGAACTGTAATTCTAAAATGGTAGTGTATGGAGCATTATGCTCGAATTGTTCATGCTTCTATATAGGAAAGACGGAAAGGAGACTGCGAGATAGAATATATGAGCATATTAATGCTATCTCTAACATGAAGATGGACAATGCACTGGTCAAACATATTTCTACCTTTCCTAACCACAGTTTTAAATTTGTGGGGTTGGACCAAGTGAGACCAGATAGTAGAAGGGGTCCATTCAACCTTTTATTAGAAGAACATGAATTATCCTGGCAGTTCAGAACAAATGCCTTCCTGGAACCAGGATTAAATGAACACTGTAACATTTCATGTCTCTTAAAACTCAAAAGCCTGAACAGATAACACTAGATTTTTAAATTAAACTAATATCAGGCTCTTTGTAGGGTTTATTTCAGTAATTATTTAGGGTTTATTATAAGAACAAACCATCAATTTAAATAACCTGGGAGAGTTTACGAACCTAAGTCAAAGAAGTTTAAATTGATGCTTTGTCATCAGAATTCTTTCTTAATACTACCCTGAAACATGCACCCCCACTAGGCGGATAACTAGTAGCTGCCATTTGACGGTTCTAGGCCCATAGGCTTGTATCCCCCTTGACCCCTTTAATTCTTCTGTATAAATTTTATTGGAGTCTGGGATGTAGGGACAATAAGTTATTTATGAATATATTTTATAATATTCTTTATGGTTTATTTCTTTAAGAAAGATTTATATATATACATGTGTATGTATTTAATTTGTAGTTTAGGACTGCCTTTTTAACTTTTAGGATAGTTTATCTGTTAATATCTTTCATTAATTGAGAGTACTTCATTCAGATGATTGGTTAATTGGTCTGGAATGGAGCTTTTTAAGCTGGAGGCTGCTAAATGTATTTTATCTGAAGAAGTCATCCCAAATGGTATGACGAAAAGCGCTTCATGTGTATTTGTGGTACCGAATAAACTACGGAAGAATTTTGTTATTACTATCAGACCTGGTTTTCTCTTTGGCTGAAGCTCTTCTTTAGTTCATTGGTTTTTTACGTTTTCTACTAGTTTTTGAAACTGCTACATTGTTGCCATATTGTCTGGTGATAGGATATTCTAACTAGTTATACTGACTGCTGCTGAATAAGACTGGTTGCAGAGTCTGAATGTATTTCTTTTGATGACTTCTAATAGGCTATGTTCACTTGCTCTGCTTTCTGTACAATATTTATGATGGCTGTGCTTATTTTGATGTCCTTGTTTTATTGATTTTAGTCTTATATTCTTTCCTTTTGTCTTCTTTGCAACTTTTAGAGCCACTGAGCACCTGATCGCTTTGGGTCCCCCCCCCCCCACTTGTGTGAGCAAGGAATCCTCTCACTCCAGCTTAAAGCAAAGAAAACTCTAACCAGCAATCATTCAAAAATAGACTGCAACCCCAGGTAACTCCAGGAACCTTGTTGCTGCCACTTGTGTAGTGTAGGTGCCAGCTTTTGTGACTACTGTTATGCCTTGTTAAAATCTGTTACAGTCAGCTAGAGTCCATACCTCAAGGGCAACAGCTGCAAACCTTCTTCCTCTTAGCCCACCCCCACCACTTTCACTGTTGATAATTTGTTTTATGTCAAAGTATTGATTGTTTCTTACAGTTGCTGTGGGTGCAGCCCTACTCCATTCGCCCTCGCTACACTTGGACTCACTTTGCTCCTCTCCCTCCCACCCCCCCATATCATTTCCTTTATACCTAACCACCTGTTTCCTCCTACCCAAACACTCCTCCTCTTCCTGTTCCTCACAAACACTCTAGCCTACATCCTGCCTCCAACATAGAATCCCTACCTCCTCCACCACCTCTCTATGCACACCATCCTATAGCCATTAACTATTACCTATAATTAATATTTTTAACTGCAGTAAATACGCATATCTGAACATAGCACAAATAAATTGACAATATATATAATTCCCATTCACCTTATCCATAGTCAAGATCATTACAGATAAAGTAGCAAGTATCCCCCCCCCCCCACGTATTTACTAACTCACTATCTCTGCTACCCTCTGTTAACTAGAGGATACCAATTACCTGACCAATACTTCTTGGCCATACTGCAGCTCCCTAACACATAAAATGATAGCTCCTGCACTGGCCATACTCTCCATCACTTTTCTGTAGGCGTATACCCAGCATTACCTGATGCTTATATAGCTCCTAAGTCCCTAACATCACTTCAACTTGTAGATACAGACAAATCCCATTAGCAAGTCTTACACTCTTATCCACCCACTTCAAATCTCTTACCCCTCTTAACAACAAACTCCCACATACACCTAATGCTGCACCTTTAATACAACACCAGTCTCACTCATTCATAGATAGTACCCTTGTATGCAACACATTCTTTCTGAAACTAGGTAACATGGGTTACACATATCCAACTACTAAAAACATCATTCTACCCATTAATAATCTTCACCTACTCCGACTTTCAATCCTGTCCTCCTACCACACTCAGCTTCATAACCACACCCCATCCCCTTGGCAAACTGATTCCACAGCCACCACCACCAAACTAAAAAACTTCCCTATACCACCATGTGACCTTACCTCCCCCGTACCCTTCTCTTACTCGTGCATTAAACTGAAAATCAAACCTAACCCCCCTCTTCTAAAAGACAAACTAAAATAATTCACAAATTGACCAAACTCTATCTACACCTACTCCATAAACTCACTTGCAGTGGTGATATACATCCCAATCCAGGACCCAAAACATCAATCAGCCCAAACTTAAATCAGCTAAATCCCCTACACCACAGACCTACCTCAGCTCGCCTCTTCTTAAACATTAATGTAAGAAGTATACTTAACAAAATTCATGACATTCATGTCCTACTAACTCTATACAAACCAGATATTGCTGTGTTAACTGAAACATGGCTCAAACCACAACATCACAATAATGAGATTACTGCCCCGGGGTTACAACATTATCCGAAGAGACAGATCAGAGAAAAAGAGCGGAGGTGTTGCAATATTATTCCAAAATCATCTTACCTTAGAACAACTAGATTACAATACCCATGAATTCAAAGATGTAGAACTAATCCTTGTCAAATTAAGTTCCAACAAACATATAATTATTGCAGGTGGCTATATACCACCAGGCAGTAACATCACTTTAATGGAAAGCCTGCTTAATTGGACCTCCAACTCCCTTCCACATGAAACAATACTATTAGGAGACTTCAATATTGACTGACTTCACTGCTCTAGCCATAAGCCCTCTGCCTTCATAAACCTCCACAGGTTTACCCAAACTATAACCACCCCCACTCGAATTGACAAAACTTCCAAACGCCAGTCTATCTTAGACTGGATCCTGGTATCTGACCCTGCTCTTGAACAGCAATCTGGTTGTCTTCCAGATACCCTAAGTGACCATCATCCAACCTACCTAATTAGGAACAGATCCCAAACCATCAGCTAACCTACCCTCAGAGTAGTTACAAACAAAAAAACCTTTATAGCTACTGATCTCATCAATACTGTAAAAAGCTGTAACTGGACCCCCCCTAATACATCTACCTCTAGACGATGCCGTCAAGTACTTTAACACAACCTTCATAAAAATCTTAAACCATCATGCACCCCCTAGAACCATTAGAATAAAAACTAACTATGCCCCATGGCTAAGAAAATATACTAAAACTATAATGAAAGAAAGGGACAAGGCCTGGATTCAATATCAGAAAAACAAAACCACTACTTTGAGACAAAACTATGTAGAGCTCCATAACAAAGCCAAAAAAAAAAAACAAATCAAACTAGACAAATCCAGCTACTATACAAGCATGCAAGAAAAATATGCTCACAACCCACAAAAATTCTGGGCCACAATAAATGGTATACTGCATCCAGGAAAGTCCACGACTCCAACCCCTGTGCTTCCAAATAACCATGAAAACATTCCTACTCAGTTTAACAAATTCTTTACTGAAACAGTCTAGACCCTTGCCAATGCCCAAAATAGTACTAGCAGGCCCACACCAATAATTACCCCAACCCACCCCAATGTGCAAAACAATAGACCCAGTTTTCACCTCCACTCTGTATCCACCAAATCAATATCTAAACTCCTTGGTAAACTTAAACCAACCACTCTAGCAGCTGATAAGCTGCCAGCAGACTTCCTTCGGATCTCAGCTGAAGCTATAGCCTATCCTGTCTCTATTCTCATAAACAGATCTATCTCAGAATGCAAAGTCCCTCCCTCACCCCACCAGTTTTCACCTCCACTCTGTATCCACCAAATCAATATCTAAACTCCTTGGTAAACTTAAACCAACCACTCTAGCAGCTAATACGCTGCCAGCAAACTTCCTTCGGATCTCAGCTGAAGCTATAGCCTATCTTGTCTCTATTCTCATAAACAGATCTTTCTTTCTCTCAGAATGCAAAGTCCCCACCTCATGGAAAACATCATATATAATTCCACTGCACAAAGGAGGCAACTCCTTAGAGCTCACCAACTATCGCCCAATAGCAATCCTATCACCTTTATCCAAAATATTAGAAAGAGTTGTTCATACTCAACTAATACAGTACCTCCAGAATAACAACCTACACTCCATATCCCAGCATGGCTTTAGACCCTCCCAAAGCACCACAACAGCACTACTGTCATTCACCAGCATAGCTGACCACCACAGAAACAAGGGTCTATTTGTTTCTTCCATATTCTTAGACCTATCAAAAGCCTTTGACATGGTAAACCACAGTCTGCTTCTTGATACCCTATCCACCCTAAATATAAGTCCCTCCTCTATATCATGGTTCAATAGCTACTTATCTGCCCATCAGCAAGCAGTCCTATGGCAGGACAAGTTGTTCCCCCTATTACCAGTAACCATAGGAGTCCCTCAAAGATCCATCCTTGGCCCATTGCTGTTCTCTCTATTTACAAATCAGATCTCTTCATCCTCTCCCACTGCCTCAATAGTACAATATGTAGATGATACTACCCTCATATGTGCTGCCCCTACCCTTAGTGAACTGCAAACCCTTACCCAAAATAACTTCACCCTAGCCAAAACTTGGTTCACCAACATCAAACTTCTTAATCTCAAAAAAAAAAAAAAAAAAAAACTAATTCTTTTCATCTCTGGCAGAGCTCCTCCACTAAATAATAATTTCACCATTAACTCCAAAGAAAACATTCAAATGAGTCCAACCACACACACTAAACTGCTAGGCGCAGAAATAGACAATAACCTGAGGTTCACCATATACATAGCACAAACCATTAAGAAAGTTAATAAAAAACTTGGTCTCCTCTACAGGAACAAACAGTTTAAGACAAAACGCACCAAAGTAACCATCGCAAGGGCTCATCTTCTATCCACCCTCCTTTATGCCTCTTCCATCTTGACCAATCTCTGCCAAACTGATCTAAATAAAATGGAATCTTGCTATAACAAGATTGTCAAGTTTGCTACTGAAGCCTCATATAGGTCCCACCACTGTCTATCCCTTAAGCAACTCAACTGCCTTGAGTTGCCTCATATACTTCTACTCAGTCAACTCTCTATAGTACACAAACTCTACTACCTTCCTGAGATAACCCCAGCACTTCAGCACCTAATTCAGCCCCACATTCCCTCTAGAGCCTTAATATCTAGTAACCAGAACCTCATAACTGTTATCAAACATAAAAGCGAAGCTGGTAAGTCCCTCTTTGCCAACACAATTGCCAGAACCTGGAACACACTACCAAGCCAAATAACTTCTACCACCTCCTTTAGTCAATTCAAAAAACTCCTGAAAACCCACTATCTAAGTAACTGGTTATGCTCATGCTACTCACCAGGCTAATCCATACCAAAAGAATTTGTCAGGGTACAGCTATGTATAAACAGTTTCTCCCCTGAAAGCTTCCAAACCCATATACATTTACCTTACAAAACTTATAACTGCAAAAAAAAAAAATGTACCTCTGATTGTCTACTGTAAGAAATGTTAATCACTAGCATGATGTCTTGTTGTGTGTATATATGCATTATGTATGTTTGTTAATCACTAGCATGATGTCCTGTTGTGTGTGTGTATATATATGCTATATGTATGTTAATCACTAGCATGTTGTCCTGATGTGTATATATGCCATATGTATGTATGTTCTACTTCTTTTTACTCTCATGTAATGTATTGTAATGTGGAGCTTTTCTCCCCGGGCCTCCGCTGAAAATGGACCTGTGTCCAGTCGGACTTTCCCGGTAAACAAATGTAAAATAAAATAAAAATAAATAAATACATACAATTTTAGTCAGTGATTATCATGCAGTAAATAATATATATTCAACTTTAATATAAATGGCTGATTTAAACTTACTGCAGAAAGAGCATGGTATAGAAAAGAGACATGGGAAGCAATTTTGTTATTTGCAGCACAGAATGCATTTTTACACTATTGTTGCTAGAGGTAACACGAGACTCCATTGTCTCTTGCTTCTTCCTTTTGATTACTAAATGACAGCAGATGGCAGTAAACTGAAAAGTATGAAATGAAGGCTACAGTGCTTAGCACAAGTGGACTGGTAGATGAAGTCAAGTTATAAATGAAAATAATAATTCGAGTTACAGACATCTTTTACTTCAGAAAATCAAGGTTAAATCACATTCTCTTATTCTATCACTTGTCATGTTAATTACTGATTACTTCTGAATTTGTCCCTGATTCTTGAGGCAGGAGGATGAAAGCTACATAATTTTGTATGCGCATACCTCACAAGAGTTCATTTTTTTGCACAATGTCCAGATGTTTGCCTCATATTTTGCTCTACTCCTCATAAAAGTTGTGGTCTTCTGGCAAATTACTGAAGACTGGCCTTTGTCCTGCATTTTTTTTTTTTGTTGTTGTTTTTTTGGCTTTGTCCAGATTTCTTGTGCTAGGAGGTTGAGATGTGTATGTGCCAACACTTAATTCAACAGGCCAGAAAGATAGATGACACTAATCTGTGGTAGTGTGGTATATACCATCATCATATTAATGAAAGTAGTTGAGCATTACATGGGAAAGTTAAACTACATTTGATAATAATCATTTTATTTTTTTTTATTTTATTTTATATTTGTTGACCGGGAAGATCCGACTGGACACATGTCCATTTTCAGCGGAGGCCCGGGGAGAAAAGCTCCACATTTACAGCAAATAACGTACGGGATACAAAAGCAAATGTCATACAATTTACAAAGTTACATATTGTTACATTAATAGCACATAGGAGAAACATAGCATGTGCAATGAGGAAAAGAACATGAGAAATGCATATGACCTAAGGAAGTAACATCTTAGGAGTAGCACTCACAAAGTTCAGTTGTATAGCAGTGGAAATTGTACTATTATATAGTAGGAGGTTGACAAGCTTCATGTTTTGTGCCTCTATTCGATTTGGTAATACAGTGTTAGATCATAAAAGAAAGAGTTTAAGTCCTAGGGATATTCATTAGTTGGAGCTTGGACTTTGGCTTCATAAAAAAGAGTTAGTCTGGGACAGAGCACTGACATAGCCAGTGTGACTTGAAATGGAGTTTTAGATCCTTTTTGAATTGGACCAGGGAGCTTGACAGAGTGAGGTTAGAGGGGAGGGAGTGCCATATTTTACCAATAGTGTTGTCAAACAGAGTATCTCCCCCTGAGTTATGAGATTTGACTGTTTGGACAAGTAGCCTATTTGATGAGCGTAGGCAGCTGAGATTAGTGTACGGTATAATAAGGTTTTTCAGTGCTGGAGAGTTGCCAGGTTGTTTGAGAATTTTAAAAGCCTCAAGGAGTTGGTTCAAATGGAGAAGGTTTGGCAGTTCAATCCAGCCCAGGTTTTTTAGGTTTTGGCAGTGGTGGGTCCTGTAAGGCATGCCAGTTGCAAATCTGGCAATGTTATTATAGCAGCTTGTAAGTTTGTTCAGATCAACTTTATAAAGGTTAGTCAGTATGGGGGAGGCATATAGTAGGGTTGAGAGGAGATGTGAGTGGGCGATGGCTACTTTGGCTTTTGAAGTTAGGAAAGATTTTATTTTGTATAGAGACCCTAGTTTCTTGTTAATGGTTTTAATGGTCTGGTTAATGTGCATGCCAAATCGCAGTTTATTGTCAATGGTAACCCAAGGAGTTTGGTATGGGAGTCAGGGGAGATGATAGTCCCGTTGTTGGATTGTATAGTAAAGGGAGTAGGAGAGGGTTTCTGGGTAGGATGAAAGAGTAGTAGTTTGGTTTTGTTTGGCTTCAGGATCAGGTTTCGGCCTGATAACCAGTTTTCTACTGTAGTCAAAGTGAGCTGGGTTGTGGATAGTAGGTTGACTAAGGATGTATCAGAGCAGAGTAGTGTAGAGTCATCTGCATATTGAATGCAGACGGCCTGAGGGATGACTGTATGAAGATCATTTATAAAGACTGAAAAGAGAAGAGGTCCTAGTATGGAACCTTGAGGGACCCCTATGGTATTAGGTAAGAGTTGAGAGAGCTGATTCTGCCAGAGTACTGCCTGTTGTCTATTGGAGAGATAAGCATAAAACCAATCAAGGGTTTGGTTGTCTAAGTACAGAGTGTTCAGTGTGTGGAGTAGCAGCTGGTGGTTAACCATGTCAAATGCTTTTGACAGGTCCAGAAAGAGAGCCGAGGATATTTTTTTTGTTATTCCAATTATGGTTAATTGCATCAGTGAAGGAAAGGAGGGCAGTGGTAGTACTGTGGTGAGGTCTGAAACCATGTTGAGAGTCGGTAAGTAGATTATTCTGGGTGAGGTAATGTAGAAGTTGATTGTGCACACATTTTTCCATGATCTTGGCAATTGGAGACAGTATGGCTATTGGCCTATAGTTTGAAAGGTCTGTAGAGGCGCCACCCTTATGGAGTGGTATTACATAAGATATTTTCCAAATTGAGGGGATAGTAGACTCTGTTATGGTTCGATTAATTTAGATAGAGACTGGGTATGCTATGACATCTGCAGCTTTTTGCAGGTATTCGGCTGGGAGAAGATCTGCAGAGAGGGTGGTTGACTTTAGTTTCTTCAATAAAGATCGGATCAAGGAAGTAGGAATGGGCTGAAGGTTGAAGGAGAGTGGTATGCTGGGAAAAGAGCATGTTATTGAGGAGGAGGTAGCGGGTGATTGTTTGGCTAACGACTGTATAGTCTCAGTAAAGAAGGTGTTAAAGGAGTTTGCTGCTTTTTCTGGGTTCTCATTGCATAGTGTTGCTGGGGTAGGAGTGGAGGATTTACCTGGATGGAGAAGATTATTAATTCCTGTCCAGAACTTTTGAGGGTTATTTTGGTATTTATATTGTAGTTGGCAGTAAAAGTTTTTTTTGTCAAGTGAGATAGCTTTTTTAGTCTCATTTCTGAGCTGTTGGAATTTAATACGATCTAGGGGTAGCTTAGTTGTACGCCACTTATCCCATGCTTTGTTTCTGAGTTTGATTTTGACTTTGGAGTCATTTGTTAGCCAAGGTGCTAATTGTGATTTTGTTTTGATTAATCTTTTTGGGGCATGAGAGTCAAGTATGGTTAGAAATGTGGTATTAAAATATATTACTGCCTCCTCTAGGGGAAGATCCTTTAGGGTTGACCAATTACAGGATTTGAGTTCTGTTAGGAATTTTGTGATGTCAAAGTTTTTCTTGCTTCTTACAGATCTGTAAGTGGGTGATTTGGGGCTGACTGCTTTGTCTTTTCTTATGTATGTGATGAGATGGTCACTAGTGTCATTGGGAAGAGTCCCGGTCTTGTACATATTAGGGTGACTATTTATGAGTATCCAGTCTAGGATGCTCTCGTTTTGGTTGGGGTTTCCTATTCTGGTGGAGGAGGATATGATCTGTGAGAAGCCATAAAGGTTAAGGTGGATGGTGTTTGTGTCTGATGAGCATAGGTTCCAGTCAATGTTAACATCGCCCAGAACAATTGTTTCTTGAGGGCAGTTATTAGCTAGCCAGTTAAGAATATTTTCAAGTGTGCTAGAGTTATTCCCAGGGGGGATATAGATCACAATTAGATTTATACTTTTTTGTTTGTTTAGTTGCACTTTTAGGGCTAGGATTTCAGCGTTGGAGAACAGGGGAGGTTGAATGGGGTAAAGTACGACATTTAGTGAGCTTTTATAGAGGACCGAAATGCCGCCTCCTTTTTTCTTTGTACGATCAGCTCTGAGTATGTTATAGCCGGGTGGTAAAATCTCATTATCTTTGGTTGTTGGTTTAAGCCATGTTTCAGTTAGACACAATATGTCGGGGAGATAGGTTGCTAAAAGGGCATGAAGGTTATGTACTTTATTGTTACGCTTCTTATATTTAGGTGGTAAATTTGCATGGAATTAGGTCACCTGGGAGAGAAAGGTGGGGTATCGGGTTTGGGGGTGGACAATGGACCTGGGTTAGGGTGGATGTCACCATCTTTAGTTATATCTTTTCTTAGGTAATCTATTAGTCGCATTAGTTTAAGTAGTAATTTTTGAACATATTTGGATTTAAAATGTTTTAGGTTTGGTTTGTTAAGATACTGGTTGAAAGGTCTAGCTGTTGTAGCAGTTAGATAGTAGGTTGTGAGCTCAGTCATAGGTGAGATAAGTGGGGTGGCGGTTCTATTTTTGGGGTAGTGGAAGCCTGAGTATAGCTTGTCTTCACATCTAGTTAATATATATGGGATGCGTATGAGTGGTAGTATGAGAAGTATAGTTATAAGTCTGGGGTTGAGAGTGGAAGGGATGGAATGCATTGTCCTAGGGTGATGGGCTTATTCTCTAGTGGTATGAATAGGGTTAACAGGATAAGTGGTGTGTGGGTGGTGAGGTAATAGGGAAGTGATTATGTATGGTTGAAAGGGGAGAGGAGGTGTGGCTAAGTTGGTTATAAATGAAGCAGTAGTGGGGGCGGGTGGGATACAGGGGCAGGGTGAGGCGCGGAGCGAGCCCGAGCGAAGCGAGCGGAGCGGGGCTAAAACTGCCTCAAAGTTTCCAAAGGCCAGTGAATAAGGTAAGTATAAAATTAACCTCTTTACTATTATAGTTCACCAAACATTAAAACAAATCCCTCTTACTATGGAAAATATGAAGTTTGTTTTGGATAAAATTTGTCTAGACGAGTTACTAGAATTGAATTATGTTTTAGGGTTTACTGCCGTGAAATGAACCTAGTCCGCACCCTTTTAGTGAACACTATTTAAGCATTCTTTACACTGTAGTCTTAATGAATATTAACCTTGGCCGCTTGTTAATCTTCTGTGGGTCTGTTGTTTAGAGCTTGACCGCTTGTTCTTAGAAAGTGTAGTGACCCTCTTTTAGCAGGACTGGTAGTTTGAGGAGGGGAAATTATGGACAGTACCTGATGGGAGATACGATGGAACAACACAAAGGCTTAAAATTGAAGCTTCTATCGTGATTACACAGTTTCACAGTATCAAACAGTACGATTAAAATTAAAGAAAAATACAGTCTTAGTTATTTAAATTGGGTATAACAAATGCTAGTACAACAGCGACAAGAAGAATTTAACATTGACGGTCATATGCAAGTTAAAAATGGTTCCAGTAAGCAAGGCAAATGCTTCTCAATTATATAGCAAGTCAGCAGTAAAATATTTGTTCTCCCTCTGAAAGTTTTTATCTGCTATGCCTTAACAGTAGTCAATATAGTTGAGAAATTTCTATCAACTAGCTAAACACAGTCGCAGTGGAGTTATTTTACAGTACACGCTAACTATTATATTGTATCAAGATATCCCAGCTCCACCGGGCTCGTAAAACAAGTAAATGCAAGATTAAGCTCCAGAAGACCGCGTTTATAGGCCAGTACTACCTTATTTAAGACTTAGAAATTATAAGATATGTACAGGAAATATATGTACATCTACTACATCAGTGACAAGTAAAGGTAATTACTATTTCCAAAGTCCTTATCTGTGGATACAGCATTGGCGTCTTAGCAGTACGCTAACGCCAGGTGATAACCCAGTTCAGTAATCCTTAGGTACTAGATTTTTACACAAAGAATAACTACCTTCCTTATTAATTAGCAGTTCTATCATCACAAGATGTCACTTTAAGATATTTATAGAGATTATTCACTTTCAATGTCCGTAATTACATACCCTGCTATTGAGGCAAGTGACTAGGTTCGGAGACGCAGCAGTAATTGAAAAATGGCGCCACAGGTAGGGAGACGTATAACCTCAGATACGTCAGAAATGGTGGGAGGGGGCTGATATAGCGGGGCTAAAACCGCCTCAAAGTTTCCAAAGGCCAGTGAATAAGGTAAGTATAAAACTAACCTCTTTACTATTATAGTTCACCAAACATTAAAACAAATCCCTCTTACTATGGAAAATATGAAGTTTGTTTTGGATAAAATTTGTCTAGATGAGTTACTAGAATCGAATTATGTTATAGGGTTTACTGCCGTGAAATGAACCTAGTCCGCACCCTTTTAGTGAACACTATTTAAGCGTTCTTTACACTATAGTCTTAATGAATATTAACCTTGGCTGCTTGTTAATCTTCTGTGGGTCTGTTGTTTAGAGCTTGACCGCTTGTTCTTAGAAAGTGTAGCGACCCTCTTTTAGCAGGACTTGTAGTTTGAGGAGGGGAAATTATGGACAGTACCTGATAGGAGATACGATGGAACAACACAAAGGCTTAAAATTGAAGATTCTATCGTGATTACACAGTTTCACAGTATCAAACAGTACAATTAAAATTAAAGAAAAATACCGTCTTAGTTATTTAAATTGGGTATAACAAATGCTAGTACAACAGCGACAAGAAGAATTTAACATTGACAGTCATATGCAAGTTAAAAATGGTTCCAGTAAGCAAGGCAAACGCTTCTCAATTATATAGCAAGTCAGCAGTAAAATCTTTGTTCTCCCTCTGAAAGTTTTTATGTGCTATGCCTTAACAGTAGTCAATATAGTTGAGAAATTTCTATCAACTAGCTAAACATAGTCGCAGTGGAGTTATTTTACAGTACACGCTAACTATTATATTGTATCAGGATATCCCAGCTCCACCGGCTCAGAAACAAGTAAATGCAAGATTAAGCTCCAGAAGATCGCGTTTATAGACCAGTACTACCTTATTTAAGACTTAGAAATTATAAGATATGTACAGGAAATATATGTACATCTACTACATCAATGATAAGTAAAGGTAATAACTATTTCCAAAGTCCTTATCTGTGGATACAGCATTGGCGTCTTAGCAGTACGCTAACGCCAGGTGATAACCCAGTTCAGTAATCCTTAGGTACTAGATTTCTACACAAAGAATAAATAACTTCCTTATTAACTAGCAGTTCTATCATCACAAGATGTCACTTTAAGATATTTATAGAGATTATTCACTTTCAATGTCCGTAATTACATACCCTGCTATTGAGGCAAGCGACTAGGTTCGAGACAGCAGTAATTGAAAAATGGCCACAGGTAGGAGATGTATAACCTCAGATACATCAGAGATGGTGGGAGGGGCTGATATAGCGGGCTAAAACCGCCTCAAAGTTTCCAAAGGCCAGTGAATAAGGTAAGTATAAAAGTAACCTCTTTACTATTATAGTTCACCAAACATTAAAACAAATCCCTCTTACTATGGAAAATATGAAGTTTGTTTTGGATAAAATTTGTCTAGACGAGTTACTAGAATTGAATTATGTTATAGGGTTTACTGCCGTGAAATGAACCTAGTCCGCACCCTTTTAGTGAACACTATTTAAGCATTCTTTACACTATAGTCTTAATGAATATTAACCTTGGCCGCTTGTTAATCTTCTGTTGGTCTGTTGTTTAGAGCTTGACCGCTTGTTCTTAGAAAGTGTAGCGACCCTCTTTTAGCAGGACTTTTAGTTTGAGGAGGGGAAATTATGGACAGTACCTTGGCCGCTTGTTAATCTTCTGTGGGTCTGTTTTTTAGAGCTTGACCGCTTGTTCTTAGAAAGTGTAGCGACCCTCTTTTAGCAGGACTTGTAGTTTGAGGAGGGGAAATTACGGACAGTACCTTGGCCGCTTGTTAATCTTCTGTGGGTCTGTTGTTTAGAGCTTGACCGCTTGTTCCTAGAAAGTGTAGCGACCCTCTTTTAGCAAGACTTGTAGTTTGAGGAGGGGAAATTATGGACAGTACCTTGGCCGCTTGTTAATCTTCTGTGGGTCTGTTGTTTAGAGCTTGACCGCTTGTTCTTAGAAAGTGTAGCGACCCTCTTTTAGCAGGACTTGTAGTCTGAGGAGGGAAATTATGGACAGTACCTGATGGGAGATACGATGGAACAACACAAAGGCTTAAAATTGAAGCTTCTATCGTGATTACACAGTTTCACAGTATCAAACAGTATGATTAAAATTAAAGAAAAATACAGTCTTAGTTATTTAAATTGGGTATAACAAATGCTAGTACAACAGCGACAAGAAGAATTTAACATTGACGGTCATATGCAAGTTAAAAATGGTTCCAGTAAGCAAGGCAAACGCTTCTCAATTATATAGCAAGTCAACAGTAAAATCTTTGTTCTCCCTCTGAAAGTTTTTATGTACTATGCCTTAACAGTAGTCAATATAGTTGAGAAATTTCTATCAACTAGCTAAACATAGTCGCAGTGGAGTTATTTTACAGTACACGCTAACTGTTATATTGTATCAGAATATCCCAGCTCCACCGGCTCATAAAACAAGTGAATGCAAGATTAAGCTCCAGAAGACTGCATTTATAGACCAGTACTACCTTATTTAAGACTTAGAAATTATAAGATATGTACAGGAAATATATGTACATCTACTACATCAATGACAAGTAAAGGTAATAACTATTTCCAAAGTCCTTATCTGTGGATACAGCATTGGCATCTTAGCAGTACGCTAACACCAGGTGATAACCCAGTTCAGTAATCCTTAGGTACTAGATTTCTACACAAAGAAGAACTACCTTCCTTATTAATTAGCAGTTCTATCATCACAAGATGTCACTTTAAGATATTTATAGAGATTATTCACTTTCAATGTCCGTAATTACATACCCTGCTATTGAGGCAAGCGACTAGGTTCGGAGACGCAGCAGTAATTGAAAAATGGCGCCACAGGTAGGGAGATATATAACCTCAGATACATCAGAGATGGTGGGAGGGGGCTGATATAGCGGGGCTAAAACCGCCTCAAAGTTTCCAAAGGCCAGTGAATAAGGTAAGTATAAAACTAACCTCTTTACTATTATAGTTCACCAAACATTAAAACAAATCCCTCTTACTATGGAAAATATGAAGTTTGTTTTGGATAAAATTTGTCTAGATGAGTTACTAGAATCGAATTATGTTATAGGGTTTACTGCCGTGAAATGAACCTAGTCCGCACCCTTTTAGTGAACACTATTTAAGCGTTCTTTACACTATAGTCTTAATGAATATTAACCTTGGCTGCTTGTTAATCTTCTGTGGGTCTGTTGTTTAGAGCTTGACCGCTTGTTCTTAGAAAGTGTAGCGACCCTCTTTTAGCAGGACTTGTAGTTTGAGGAGGGGAAATTATGGACAGTACCTGATAGGAGATACGATGGAACAACACAAAGGCTTAAAATTGAAGCTTCTATCGTGATTACACAGTTTCACAGTATCAAACAGTACAATTAAAATTAAAGAAAAATACCGTCTTAGTTATTTAAATTGGGTATAACAAATGCTAGTACAACAGCGACAAGAAGAATTTAACATTGACGGTCATATGCAAGTTAAAAATGGTTCCAGTAAGCAAGGCAAACGCTTCTCAATTATATAGCAAGTCAGCAGTAAAATCTTTGTTCTCCCTCTGAAAGTTTTATGTGCTATGCCTTAACAGTAGTCAATATAGTTGAGAAATTTCTATCAACTAGCTAAACATAGTCGCAGTGGAGTTATTTTACAGTACACGCTAACTATTATATTGTATCAGGATATCCCAGCTCCACCGGGCTCGTAAAACAAGTAAATGCAAGATTAAGCTCCAGAAGATCGCGTTTATAGACCAGTACTACCTTATTTAAGACTTAGAAATTATAAGATATGTACAGGAAATATATGTACATCTACTACATCAATGACAAGTAAAGGTAATAACTATTTCCAAAGTCCTTATCTGTGGATACAGCATTGGCGTCTTAGCAGTACGCTAACGCCAGGTGATAACCCAGTTCAGTAATCCTTAGGTACTAGATTTCTACACAAAGAATAAATAACTTCCTTATTAACTAGCAGTTCTATCATCACAAGATGTCACTTTAAGATATTTATAGAGATTATTCACTTTCAATGTCCGTAATTACATACCCTGCTATTGAGGCAAGCGACTAGGTTCGGAGACGCAGCAGTAATTGAAAAATGGCGCCACAGGTAGGGAGATGTATAACCTCAGATACATCAGAGATGGTGGGAGGGGGCTGATATAGCGGGCTAAAACCGCCTCAAAGTTTCCAAAGGCCAGTGAATAAGGTAAGTATAAAAGTAACCTCTTTACTATTATAGTTCACCAAACATTAAAACAAATCCCTCTTACTATGGAAAATATGAAGATTGTTTTGGATAAAATTTGTCTAGACGAGTTACTAGAATTGAATTATGTTATAGGGTTTACTGCCGTGAAATGAACCTAGTCCGCACCCTTTTAATGAACACTATTTAAGCATTCTTTACACTATAGTCTTAATGAATATTAACCTTGGCCGCTTGTTAATCTTCTGTTGGTCTGTTGTTTAGAGCTTGACCGCTTGTTCTTAGAAAGTGTAGTGACCCTCTTTTAGCAGGACTTTTAGTTTGAGGAGGGGAAATTATGGACAGTACCTTGCGCGCTTGTTAATCTTCTGTGGGTCTGTTTTTTAGAGCTTGACCGCTTGTTCTTAGAAAGTGTAGCGACCCTCTTTTAGCAGGACTTGTAGTTTGAGGAGGGGAAAATACGGACAGTACCTTGGCCGCTTGTTAATCTTCTGTGGGTCTGTTGTTTAGAGCTTGACCGCTTGTTCTTAGAAAGTGTAGCGACCCTCTTTTAGCAGGACTTGTAGTTTGAGGAGGGGAAATTATGGACAGTACCTTGGCCGCTTGTTAATCTTCTGTGGGTCTGTTGTTTAGAGCTTGACCGCTTGTTCTTAGAAAGTGTAGCGACCCTCTTTTAGCAGGACTTGTAGTCTGAGGAGGGGAAATTATGGACAGTACCTGATGGGAGATACGATGGAACAACACAAAGGCTTAAAATTGAAGCTTCTATCGTGATTACACAGTTTCACAGTATCAAACAGTATGATTAAAATTAAAGAAAAATACAGTCTTAGTTATTTAAATTGGGTATAACAAATGCTAGTACAACAGCGACAAGAAGAATTTAACATTGACGGTCATATGCAAGTTAAAATGGTTCCAGTAAGCAAGGCAAACGCTTCTCAATTATATAGCAAGTCAACAGTAAAATCTTTGTTCTCCCTCTGAAAGTTTTTATGTGCTATGCCTTAACAGTAGTCAATATAGTTGAGAAATTTCTATCAACTAGCTAAACATAGTCGCAGTGGAGTTATTTTACAGTACACGCTAACTGTTATATTGTATCAGGATATCCCAGCTCCACCGGGCTCATAAAACAAGTGAATGCAAGATTAAGCTCCAGAAGACTGCATTTATAGACCAGTACTACCTTATTTAAGACTTAGAAATTATAAGATATGTACAGGAAATATATGTACATCTACTACATCAATGACAAGTAAAGGTAATAACTATTTCCAAAGTCCTTATCTGTGGATACAGCATTGGCGTCTTAGCAGTACGCTAACACCAGGTGATAACCCAGTTCAGTAATCCTTAGGTACTAGATTTCTACACAAAGAAGAACTACCTTCCTTATTAATTAGCAGTTCTATCATCACAAGATGTCACTTTAAGATATTTGTAGAGATTATTCACTTTCAATGTCCGTAATTACATACCCTGCTATTGAGGCAAGCGACTAGGTTCGGAGACGCAGCAGTAATTGAAAAATGGCGCCACAGGTAGGGAGATATATAACCTCAGATACATCAGAGATGGTGGGAGGGGGCTGATATAGCGGGGCTAAAACCGCCTCAAAGTTTCCAAAGGCCAGTGAATAAGGTAAGTATAAAAGTAACCTCTTTACTATTATAGTTCACCAAACATTAAAACAAATCCCTCTTACTATGGAAAATATGAAGTTTGTTTTGGATAAAATTTGTCTAGACGAGTTACTAGAATTGAATTATGTTATAGGGTTTACTGCCGTGAAATGAACCTAGTCCGCACCCTTTTAGTGAACACTATTTAAGTGTTCTTTACACTATAGTCTTAATGAATATTAACCTTGTCCGCTTGTTAATCTTCTGTGGGTCTGTTGTTTAGAGCTTGACCGCTTGTTCTTAGAAAGTGTAGCGACCCTCTTTTAGCAGGACTTGTAGTTTGAGGAGGGGAAATTATTGACAGTACCTTGGCCGCTAGTTAATCTTCTGTGGGTCTGTTCTTTAGAGCTTGACCGCTTGTTCTTAGAAAGTGTAGCGACCCTCTTTTAGCAGGACTTGTAGTTTGAGGAGGGGAAATTATGGACAGTACCTTGGCTGCTTGTTAATCTTCTGTGGGTCTGTTGTTTAGAGCTTGACCGCTTGTTCTTAGAAAGTGTAGCGACCCTCTTTTAGCAGGACTTGTAGTTTGAGGAGGGGAAATTATGGACAGTACCTTGGCCGCTAGTTAATCTTCTGTGGGTCTGTTCTTTAGAGCTTGACCGCTTGTTCTTAGAAAGTGTAGCGACCCTCTTTTAGCAGGACTTGTAGTTTGAGGAGGGGAAATTATGGACAGTACCTTGGCCGCTTGTTAATCTTCTGTGGGTCTGTTGTTTAGAGCTTGACCACTTGTTCTTAGAAAGTGTAGCGACCCTCTTTTAGCAGGACTTGTAGTTTGAGGAGGGGAAATTATGGACAGTACCTTGGCCGCTTGTTAATCTTCTGTGGGTCTGTTGTTTAGAGCTTGACCGCTTGTTCCTAGAAAGTGTAGCGACCCTCTTTTAGCAAGACTTGTAGTTTGAGGAGGGGAAATTATGGACAGTACCTTGGCCGCTTGTTAATCTTCTGTGGGTCTGTTGTTTAGAGCTTGACCGCTTGTTCTTAGAAAGTGTAGCGACCCTCTTTTAGCAGGACTTGTAGTCTGAGGAGGGGAAATTATGGACAGTACCTGATGGGAGATACGATGGAACAACACAAAGGCTTAAAATTGAAGCTTCTATCGTGATTACACAGTTTCACAGTATCAAACAGTATGATTAAAATTAAAGAAAAATACAGTCTTAGTTATTTAAATTGGGTATAACAAATGCTAGTACAACAGCGACAAGAAGAATTTAACATTGACGGTCATATGCAAGTTAAAAATGGTTCCAGTAAGCAAGGCAAACGCTTCTCAATTATATAGCAAGTCAACAGTAAAATCTTTGTTCTCCCTCTGAAAGTTTTTATGTACTATGCCTTAACAGTAGTCAATATAGTTGAGAAATTTCTATCAACTAGCTAAACATAGTCGCAGTGGAGTTATTTTACAGTACACGCTAACTGTTATATTGTATCAGAATATCCCAGCTCCACCGGGCTCATAAAACAAGTGAATGCAAGATTAAGCTCCAGAAGACTGCATTTATAGACCAGTACTACCTTATTTAAGACTTAGAAATTATAAGATATGTACAGGAAATATATGTACATCTACTACATCAATGACAAGTAAAGGTAATAACTATTTCCAAAGTCCTTATCTGTGGATACAGCATTGGCATCTTAGCAGTACGCTAACACCAGGTGATAACCCAGTTCAGTAATCCTTAGGTACTAGATTTCTACACAAAGAAGAACTACCTTCCTTATTAATTAGCAGTTCTATCATCACAAGATGTCACTTTAAGATATTTATAGAGATTATTCACTTTCAATGTCCGTAATTACATACCCTGCTATTGAGGCAAGCGACTAGGTTTGGAGACGCAGCAGTAATTGAAAAATGGCCACAGGTAGGGAGATATATAACCTCAGATACATCAGAGATGGTGGGAGGGGCTGATATAGCGGGCTAAAACCGCCTCAAAGTTTCCAAAGGCCAGTGAATAAGGTAAGTATAAAACTAACCTCTTTACTATTATAGTTCACCAAACATTAAAACAAATCCCTCTTACTATGGAAAATATGAAGTTTGTTTTGGATAAAATTTGTCTAGATGAGTTACTAGAATCGAATTATGTTATAGGGTTTACTGCCGTGAAATGAACCTAGTCCGCACCCTTTTAGTGAACACTATTTAAGCGTTCTTTACACTATAGTCTTAATGAATATTAACCTTGGCTGCTTGTTAATCTTCTGTGGGTCTGTTGTTTAGAGCTTGACCGCTTGTTCTTAGAAAGTGTAGCGACCCTCTTTTAGCAGGACTTGTAGTTTGAGGAGGGGAAATTATGGACAGTACCTGATAGGAGATACGATGGAACAACACAAAGGCTTAAAATTGAAGCTTCTATCGTGATTACACAGTTTCACAGTATCAAACAGTACAATTAAAATTAAAGAAAAATACCGTCTTAGTTATTTAAATTGGGTATAACAAATGCTAGTACAACAGCGACAAGAAGAATTTAACATTGACGGTCATATGCAAGTTAAAAATGGTTCCAGTAAGCAAGGCAAACGCTTCTCAATTATATAGCAAGTCAGCAGTAAAATCTTTGTTCTCCCTCTGAAAGTTTTTATGTGCTATGCCTTAACAGTAGTCAATATAGTTGAGAAATTTCTATCAACTAGCTAAACATAGTCGCAGTGGAGTTATTTTACAGTACACGCTAACTATTATATTGTATCAGGATATCCCAGCTCCACCGGGCTCGTAAAACAAGTAAATGCAAGATTAAGCTCCAGAAGATCGCGTTTATAGACCAGTACTACCTTATTTAAGACTTAGAAATTATAAGATATGTACAGGAAATATATGTACATCTACTACATCAATGACAAGTAAAGGTAATAACTATTTCCAAAGTCCTTATCTGTGGATACAGCATTGGCGTCTTAGCAGTACGCTAACGCCAGGTGATAACCCAGTTCAGTAATCCTTAGGTACTAGATTTCTACACAAAGAATAAATAACTTCCTTATTAACTAGCAGTTCTGTCATCACAAGATGTCACTTTAAGATATTTATAGAGATTATTCACTTTCAATGTCCGTAATTACATACCCTGCTATTGAGGCAAGCGACTAGGTTCGGAGACGCAGCAGTAATTGAAAAATGGCGCCACAGGTAGGGAGATGTATAACCTCAGATACATCAGAGATGGTGGGAGGGGGCTGATATAGCGGGGCTAAAACCGCCTCAAAGTTTCCAAAGGCCAGTGAATAAGGTAAGTATAAAAGTAACCTCTTTACTATTATAGTTCACCAAACATTAAAACAAATCCCTCTTACTATGGAAAATATGAAGATTGTTTTGGATAAAATTTGTCTAGACGAGTTACTAGAATTGAATTATGTTATAGGGTTTACTGCCGTGAAATGAACCTAGTCCGCACCCTTTTAATGAACACTATTTAAGCATTCTTTACACTATAGTCTTAATGAATATTAACCTTGGCCGCTTGTTAATCTTCTGTTGGTCTGTTGTTTAGAGCTTGACCGCTTGTTCTTAGAAAGTGTAGTGACCCTCTTTTAGCAGGACTTTTAGTTTGAGGAGGGGAAATTATGGACAGTACCTTGGCCGCTTGTTAATCTTCTGTGGGTCTGTTTTTTAGAGCTTGACCGCTTGTTCTTAGAAAGTGTAGCGACCCTCTTTTAGCAGGACTTGTAGTTTGAGGAGGGGAAATTACGGACAGTACCTTGGCCGCTTGTTAATCTTCTGTGGGTCTGTTGTTTAGAGCTTGACCGCTTGTTCTTAGAAAGTGTAGCGACCCTCTTTTAGCAGGACTTGTAGTTTGAGGAGGGGGAAATTATGGACAGTACCTTGGCCGCTTGTTAATCTTCTGTGGGTCTGTTGTTTAGAGCTTGACCGCTTGTTCTTAGAAAGTGTAGCGACCCTCTTTTAGCAGGACTTGTAGTCTGAGGAGGGGAAATTATGGACAGTACCTGATGGGAGATACGATGGAACAACACAAAGGCTTAAAATTGAAGCTTCTATCGTGATTACACAGTTTCACAGTATCAAACAGTATGATTAAAATTAAAGAAAAATACAGTCTTAGTTATTTAAATTGGGTATAACAAATGCTAGTACAACAGCGACAAGAAGAATTTAACATTGACGGTCATATGCAAGTTAAAAATGGTTCCAGTAAGCAAGGCAAACGCTTCTCAATTATATAGCAAGTCAACAGTAAAATCTTTGTTCTCCCTCTGAAAGTTTTTATGTGCTATGCCTTAACAGTAGTCAATATAGTTGAGAAATTTCTATCAACTAGCTAAACATAGTCGCAGTGGAGTTATTTTACAGTACACGCTAACTGTTATATTGTATCAGGATATCCCAGCTCCACCGGGCTCATAAAACAAGTGAATGCAAGATTAAGCTCCAGAAGACTGCATTTATAGACCAGTACTACCTTATTTAAGACTTAGAAATTATAAGATATGTACAGGAAATATATGTACATCTACTACATCAATGACAAGTAAAGGTAATAACTATTTCCAAAGTCCTTATCTGTGGATACAGCATTGGCGTCTTAGCACGCTAACACCAGGTGATAACCCAGTTCAGTAATCCTTAGGTACTAGATTTCTACACAAAGAAGAACTACCTTCCTTATTAATTAGCAGTTCTATCATCACAAGATGTCACTTTAAGATATTTGTAGAGATTATTCACTTTCAATGTCCGTAATTACATACCCTGCTATTGAGGCAAGCGACTAGGTTCGGAGACGCAGCAGTAATTGAAAAATGGCGCCACAGGTAGGGAGATATATAACCTCAGATACATCAGAGATGGTGGGAGGGGGCTGATATAGCGGGGCTAAAACCGCCTCAAAGTTTCCAAAGGCCAGTGAATAAGGTAAGTATAAAAGTAACCTCTTTACTATTATAGTTCACCAAACATTAAAACAAATCCCTCTTACTATGGAAAATATGAAGTTTGTTTTGGATAAAATTTGTCTAGACGAGTTACTAGAATTGAATTATGTTATAGGGTTTACTGCCGTGAAATGAACCTAGTCCGCACCCTTTTAGTGAACACTATTTAAGTGTTCTTTACACTATAGTCTTAATGAATATTAACCTTGTCCGCTTGTTAATCTTCTGTGGGTCTGTTGTTTAGAGCTTGACCGCTTGTTCTTAGAAAGTGTAGCGACCCTCTTTTAGCAGGACTTGTAGTTTGAGGAGGGGAAATTATTGACAGTACCTTGGCCGCTAGTTAATCTTCTGTGGGTCTGTTCTTTAGAGCTTGACCGCTTGTTCTTAGAAAGTGTAGCGACCCTCTTTTAGCAGGACTTGTAGTTTGAGGAGGGGAAATTATGGACAGTACCTTGGCCGCTTGTTAATCTTCTGTGGGTCTGTTGTTTAGAGCTTGACCGCTTGTTCTTAGAAAGTGTAGCGACCCTCTTTTAGCAGGACTTGTAGTTTGAGGAGGGGAAATTATGGACAGTACCTTGGCCGCTAGTTAATCTTCTGTGGGTCTGTTCTTTAGAGCTTGACCGCTTGTTCTTAGAAAGTGTAGCGACCCTCTTTTAGCAGGACTTGTAGTTTGAGGAGGGGAAATTATGGACAGTACCTTGGCCGCTTGTTAATCTTCTGTGGGTCTGTTGTTTAGAGCTTGACCACTTGTTCTTAGAAAGTGTAGCGACCCTCTTTTAGCAGGACTTGTAGTTTGAGGAGGGGAAATTATGGACAGTACCTTGGCCGCTTGTTAATCTTCTGTGGGTCTGTTGTTTAGAGCTTGACCGCTTGTTCTTAGAAAGTGTAGCGACCCTCTTTTAGCAGGGCTTGTAGTTTGAGGAGGGGAAATTATGAACAGTACCTTGGCCGCTTGTTAATCTTCTGTGGGTCTGTTGTTTAGAGCTTGACCGCTTGTTCTTAGAAAGTGTAGCGACCCTCTTTTAGCAGGACTTGTAGTTTGAAGAGGGGAAATTATGGACAGTACCTTGGCCGCTTGTTAATCTTCTGTGGGTCTGTTGTTTAGAGCTTGACGACTTGTTCTTAGAAAGTGTAGCGACCCTCTTTTAGCAGGACTTGTAGTTTGCGGAGGGGAAATTATGGACAGTACCATGCTATTGAGGCAAGTGACTAGGTTCGGAGACGCAGCATTTATTTTAGCCCATAAGTGGCTGTCTGCAGTGAAAGTCGTACATAAAAGGATTATTTACTATGAATGGTAAGATAATAATAATGCAGGCAGCAACAAAACGGAAGTCAGACAGTATCAATACACTTATTTGGATTATGGATTTATATTCATTGATGAGCAAGGTATTCAATAGCCACAATGTTTAATATGCAGCGACATGCTTGCAAAAAGGCTATGGTAGTGAGAAAAATGCAATATCATTTACAAACAAAGCACCCTAGAATCAAACATATTTTAGGCATTTACTGGACAATCAGCAGAAATAACCACAGTTGTTTGTGAAAGCTGTAACAGTAACAGATAAGGTTGGCTAGCTTTCAGGTCAAATGGTTTTGTTACCAAAACAATGAAATCATATACTATCGTAGAGACATTGATTATGCCTGCCTACAGGATAAAAGTAAATACAATGCTTGAAGAAGATGCCAAAAAGGTTATAGCAAATGTATCATTGTTAAATAACACCATTTGTAGATGACTAGAAATGCTGTCTGCTGACATCAGTAACTAGCAGTGCCTGCTGTCTTATTTAAGACCTGTACATGATTTACTCTGCAGACTGACAAAGCTATAGATGTAAGCAGAAAATTACAGTCAATGGCTTTGGTGTGCTTTTCAAATAGTAAAGAAATGTTGGAGCAGTTTCTGTTTTGAAAGAAGCTGACTGAAACCAAAGGAGTAGGCATCTTCAAATAAATCTCGGTGTTTTTCAGTTAGAATGAGTGGTCATGGAAATGGTGTGCTTCTTTATGCATGGACAATGCTCTGTCTTTGATGAGCAATGTGTATGTATTCCTAAGTCTTGCAAAATGTGAAAATCCCAACATAATATGCAGAGTTTTATACACAGTGAAGCATTTGTAAGCAAGACAATGGAACTGAGCTGCAACTGGTTTTAGATCAGGTTATTAAGATAATTGACTTCATTAAACTTCACCCAGTCAAGAATCGACTATTTGAGAAACTGTGCAAAGATGTGGAATCTGAGCTGTACACACTATTAAAGCATAAAAAAGTAAGATGGTTATCAAATGGCGAAGTTCTGTCATAGTGTATGAATTGTGCAATAACCTAAACCAGTTCTTTAATGCATTGAATTCCAGTATGCTTGGCTGCAATATAAAAGTACTTACTGTTATTGATAAGCTTGAAGCTTTTTGTTGTAAACTGGTGATGTGAAGCAATGAAACAGAAACAACAAATTCCATTTGTATGCTTCCACATTAAGTTCAAGCTGATCCTGGTGCAAATGAGTTGCATGGTATTATAATTAAGCATTTGTCATATTTAGAGGAAAGGTTGCAATATTATTTCCCCAGTTTGAATACGGCTGAAAAAGACAGGATCAGAAATCCATTTCATCACCATTTAAATTTGTCTAACTTACAGATTATGGAAAAAGTAAAAAATTCCATACACCAGGTCAGTTAGTGAAACTGCACTCCACTCCCTGAATTTCAGTCAAACAACAGTTTATTAAAACAACAAAAAATTAAGCGCTTTCATCTGAATATATCTAGGACTTCCTCAGAATCAATAAAACAACAAACTCGTTCATTTAAATATTTTATTTATTTTATTTATTTTTATTTATTTATTTATTTAAACAAACGAGTGTTCGGAATGTTTGGTTTGTTCTCTGGTTCTTGCTATTTTGATTATGGAAAAAGAATGGCTAATTAGCATTGTCACTGACAGAACAATGCAACTTAAGTTTGCAGGCATTAGTTTAACAGAGATTTGGATTATAACAGAGCAGGAATATGCACTGATAAATGCCGAAGTCATAGGTGTACTTCTCCCCTTCAGCACAGGTTACCTGTGTGAAAAAGTGATCTCAGTATTGACAATAATAAAAACAAATCACAGAGGGTGTTTATTGTCAGATGAAAATTACTTACACGTGTTTGTCAGTCTCAGTTCAAGCTTGTATTGACAATTTTTCCATTCTTTGCAAAGTCAGCCATCACATTAGACGTGGTTTTGCCTTCTGCTTTGTAGTTTAGTTTTTCTTATTTGTATATAACTTTTTTCAGAGAATTAACAACTGTTGTCAATTTATGGTGATCAGTATTGATATTGTTTAGTTATTAATGCACAGTGATAGACACAACAGAATGTAATTAAGTGTGAACATGTCAATAAATGCAGTATGTTGGCTACTGAATGGATATAATAGGATGTCTTGGTCAAAAAAAAGTTGGGAAGCATCGATTTAATGTAAGGCTATGTCTTTTGTAATTAAGTTATTGACTGCAGAATTAAGTTTTTTTGTGTGTGTAAAAAGCACAGGTTTTTCTTGCAAAAGAAATAGTGGAACTTTATTCCTGTGTCTTGTTTCTCAGTTCTTCAGTGCTTTTACTCATCTTCTGCTCTTGGGGTCTTTTTATTATTATTATTATTATTATTATTATTATTATTATTATTATTATTATTATGTTGTGGATAAGTCTGTATTCAATAAGTTAAAAGACGGAATTGATGAATATTACATAGATCATCTTCTTTCGGCTGTTCCCATTAGGGGTCGCCACAGCGGATCATCTGTTTCCATTTCTTCCTGTCCTCTGCATCTTGCTCTGTCACACCAACCACCTGCATGTCCTCTCTCACCACATCCATAAATCTTATCTTAGGCCTTCCTCTTTTCCTCTTACCTGGCAGTTTCATCCTTTTCCCAATATACTCAGCACCCCTCCTCAGCACATGTCCAAACCAACGTAATCTCACCTCTCTGGCTTTGTCTCCAAACCTTCCAACTTGGGCTGACCCTCTAATATACTTATTCCTAATCCTGTCCACCCTCGTCACACCTAGTGCAAATCTTAACATCTTAAACTCCTGCCTTTTTGTCAATGCCACTGTCTCCAACCCATATAGCATAGCTAGTCTCACTACCCTCTTGTAGACCTTCCCTTTCACTCTTACTGGTACTCGTCTGTCACAAGTCACTCCTGACACTCTTCTCCACCCACTCCACCCTGCCTGTACTCTCTTCTTCACCTCTCTTCCACACTCACTGTTACTCTCAACTACTGATCTCAAGTATTTAAACTCATCCACCTTCACCACCTCTACTCCTTGCATCCTCACCATTCCTCTATCCTCTCTCTCATTCACACACATATATTCTGTCTTAGTCCTGCTGACCTTCATTCCGCTTCTCTCTAGAGCATATCTCCACCTCTCCAGGGTCTCCTCCACCTGTTCCCTACTCTCACTAGATATCACAATGTCATCTGCAAGCATCATAGTCCACGGGAGCTCCTGTCTGATCTCATCTGTCAACCTGTCCATCACCATTGCAAATAAGAAAGGGCTCAGAGCTGATCCTTGATGTAACCCCACCTCCACCTTAAATGCATTCATCACTCCCACCGGAGACCTCTGTCACACTACCCTCGTACATATCCTGTACCACTCTTACATACTTCTCTGACACTCCAGACTTCCTCATACAATACCACAACTCCTCTCTAGGCACCCTGTCATATGCTTTCTGTAAGTCTACAAAAACACAACGCAACTCCTTCCGACATTCTCTGTACTTCTCCATCAACACTCTCAGAGCAAAGATCACATCTGCAGTGCTCTTTCCCGGCATTAAACCATACTGTTGATCACTAATCATCACGTCCCTTCTTAACCTAGCTTCCACTACTCTTTCCCATAACTTCATGCTGTGACTGATCAGTTTAATCCATCTGTAGTTACTACAGCTCTGCACATCACCCTTATTCTTAAAAATCAGTACCAAAACACTTTTTCTCCATTCCTGAGGCATCCCCTCACTTTCCAAGATTTCATTAAACAATCTGGATAAAAACTCAACTGCCAAACATTACATAGATATGCACTGCAAAAGAGGTTCAAATTGTAGTCTATAAAAATATTACTGCAATAGATGAACACTGTATTATTTGTTTTTATGTTTTAGAAGTATTACCACCAAGCAGAAGAAGATATGACCTAAAGGGCATGAAATATTGTCAGTATGACTGAATCATCTTCCTGTCGAATCACAAAGCACCCGCCTTGAATGGTAATGCTGCTATTAAGTCAGTACTGGAAAGGGAAGCTTTAAGCATATGTATAACCACCAGTCTCCTTATGAATATTTTAATCATACATTTCTTTCTTTTTCTCAGGGTCTTGATTTCTATGAATTAATTAAAACTAAGTTACTGCTTTAATGGTCGCATGAACTATCATGCTATTTAATTGCCTTTCTGCTGCTCCATTGGTTTTAACGCTTGACAGACCACTTGTGTTTAGTTTTATACTTCAGGAATTACCCTTCTCGTTACTTTCCTGAGCCAGAATTTATATATATGGGCTTGAAATCTACCAAGAAAGCATATGTCAAGAGTTGGATATTTTCATAGATAGAAGAAATATTAAGAGCTGCATATTTTATTAGATGTGTGAAATTTATAACTGTTATTTTTAGTATTAACACAGCTGTGTGCAGCAGAATAAAACTGTTTTCACATTCAGTGCTTCCTATCACATGCTACTACATTACCTCATGTTAGAATGCAACACTCTGTGGGTGTAAGGCACTTAATTTTAAATACAGAAACTTCTGTTTTGACTTAACAAAAACAATAGCCTCTACGGAGCACTGAACCAGGACTGCTACTCTTTCCTCTGTTTAGACTGTTGCTTGGATTGTACAGAGCTCTAACTTGCAAAGAAAGCTGCATGGTGACACCAGTATTTTCCTTTTTATTTCTGGTTTATGTGTTTGATAAAGTCTATTTAAACATGAAACCAGCAAAGTATTCTTACAGGGACCAAGAAGAGAAAACAGTCAAAAGTCTTCAAGTTCAAGTCTTGATAATCTGCATATGTGTTATCTGTGTCTACTGAGTGTTTTTCGTGACTTAATGTTAGTTAGGCTACAGTTTTCTCTAGAAAGTGCTAGAAATGTGATTACATTGATGCAGTTAAGGTTATGCTGCCAAGAACTATCTGTTTAACATATTTTTGTTTTTATTTTTCTGTGTAGTTACTGCCTTATACATTAAATTAGCTTTTTCGATTTCTGTATTTGATTTTTTTCATAAAAGTATTTTCATTTGTAGCTGTGTGTGTGTGTATTTGTAATATATTTGTTTAAGACTCCGCTACTGTTGATGACACTGCAGGAGCTCAGAGTTGGGTTAAATCATGAGAAGTCACTGATTATAATCCTGTCCTGCAACTGTTTAATGTAAAGGTTATTTGAATATGTCAGATGCTGGTAATAACCTGGGGAAAGAGTATATATTTGCCATAAACTTTTAAAATTAATCACTCCTCGCCAGTTTGTTTGATGGTTGACATTTGGGCCAGGGATATAGAATTTAAGAATGGCACCCTGCATCACACGGAAATGATGACAGTGGCAGGATTTAAACCACATTCATCACATTATTTGGTGTTAGCAGTGTGGATTTCAGAACCTTACCCCAGCAATTGGCATGATTTCCTAACAGTAGTATGGATACAATGTAAGTTGGACTTATAGAGCCTGTAAAACAGTTTTGCTACCAAGCAGTGTGTTTATCTTTGCAGCCACAAAATAAAATAGCTGTATATATTGCACAGTAGTTAGTGTTTTTTTAGTCAGATTAGTTATGAAACAGGCAAGATGAACTCTGAAGAAGATGCCAGAGTATCAGTGAAATGTATTAATAAATAGTGTAAATCCAAAGAATTACCACATACTTATATAAATAAATATGACTTGATATTCATCATGTTTCCAGTCAAATTTCAGTAAGCTAAATGTCGAAACAACCTGGAATTGACTGTAGCTTTGTGTAATGCAACTGAAGGACAACAGTGTGCCCCCGAATAGCAGTAAAATGCAGCTTGAATTAAATACACTAGAGCTGTGAATAAGATAGATAAAGGTCAAAGCAGAGGACAAAATGAAATACATGGAGGTACAAGAAGAAACGGAAAATGACCGACAAAAAAAAAAATGTTATAGCACATACCTCTCAACTATCCAGATTTTTGCAGAATGTCCAGATTTTTGCCTCATATTTTTGGTCTGTTCCTCATAAAATTTGTGATTTTCTGGCAAATCACTGGGATGATCTGAGGACTGAAGTCACTAAATAATAATATATAGTTGAGTTGCAGAATTCATGGCCTTCAGAAAATTGCATGTTAAGTCAAATCTTGTTATTCTAGCAACTTTCTAAGTTTGTAAGAGCAATATTTAAAATCTGCCCCTATTTTGGGCCTTTGTCCCCCCCATTCTGTTAGGCTTTGTCCAGACGTTTTGCGGTAAGAGGTTGAGAGGTATGTTACAGCATAATGCCAAAATGGAGGAAAAGAAGTTATCATCATGAAGATTCTGAGATGGAGAATAAGTGAGAATACCTGTGCTGCAGCACCTGCACAGGCTCCCTGTCTGCTTTCAGATCATCTTCAAAACCTTGATGTTAGTATATTTGCTTTGCATGACTTTGGCTCTCTTACCTGAAGGAGCTATTGGTAGATCCACAGATTTAAATGGAAACTTTGTACTGTTGCTCTTTTGCATATTTGACCCTCATATATGTAGCTTGCTTCCTATGTGGTTTTGGGACTGTTCAGTACTGTCCTTCTGTAAGTCTAGACCTTTTCACACTGCCATTTGAGCATGGGGCTCAACTTCATTACCTAAAATGCCACAGCTCCAGTAGAACTATTCAGCTGCTTAATTTGTTGACTTGTTTGATTTTATCTTATAGTATTTGATTCATTTTACCACTTAACATGGTAGTGGCTCTGTTTTCTACATGTCCTATATACTATTTCTGCAACTATTTGTATTTATGTATTATTTTATACATTTTTATATTTAATTGCTTTATTTTATGCGCAGTGCTTTGTGGAACATCACCTAAATAAAGTCTGAAATTGAATCTCAGGTTGACTAAACTAGGACGCACCTGGTTTGCACAGGATCACCTAGCACAAGCACAATTTCAGCAAAAGGTATTTTATAATTGAACATTAAAAGTCTGAGAATATGTTATCAGCAAGGCCTTCCTTAGGTAAAGTGGTGCCCTTGGCGTAAAGGTAGAATGGCACCCCTATACAGTTGCCCAATTCATCTGAGCCTACTCACACTATCCAGGTTACTTTTTTCTCCCCTTTTCTCATAGCTTGTCTTACTCTTCAGTTTTTCAAGGTTATTCATTCATTCATTTATTCAGTATGCTCTTCATAAAAACTCAAGAGGCTACACCATAAAAAGCAAAGGAGCCCATTTATTTCACCACACAGAACATAAAATATAAAAACAAAGTGAGCATTTTCACGTTCATATGAATGCTTCTTCAGACTTATCTATTCCTACAAAAAACATTTATTTAAATATGACTAAATGGTTTGAATGAATAAATCACTAGCCAATCAAATGTCTGAACTGATCAAATGGCTAACTAATCACATGATGTAATATTCATTTATCTTCCACATTAATCTTAAAAAACTCATAAAATAATATAAATACTCTATAAAGACTGTATAAATGCTTCCATATAACAACAAAACTTGATATCAAAAATAGTATATAAAATTATTATAAAAAAACCCAATAATATATGTTTATTTTATTAATAAAAACAGAGAATGTTATACTAAGATGTAGATACCAATGTTGACAGAAAAGAACATACTATCACAATGCTGCATCACTAGATGACAGTATGTGTACATATACACACACACACACACACACACACATATATATATATATATATATACATATATATATATATATATATATATATATATATATATATATATATATATATATATATATATATATATTTTTGTAATGGAGATGTATCTGGTAAAAACCTTTAACTAAACTTATATCATATTAATACAATAAATGCTCTCATATAAATAACTACCATATAAAACTACTAAACTATTGGTATGACAACCTATCTAACATGATAAAAAATATGTACAAAAATGTATAAGTATATGTAAAAACCTTTAAAAACGTCAAAAGGGAAAACATGACCAATAGCAGGGAAGCACAATGATGTAAAAACCTAATATGTAAAAGGTCGGTCTGCCAAGAAAGGTTTCATTGAAACTTTTTCATTGAGTCCATGGGCTTTATCGGCTTGCAGCTTCAAAATCCATTTATTCTCTTGTTCCTCTGTATGATTTTTAATGTCTCCCATTCTAATCATTTTATTGATCAACTCTATTGCTAGGAAGGCAAACCTATGTGTTGAATCATTATTAATTTATTTTTTTTTTTTATTTTACATTTGTTAACCGGGATAGTCCGACTGGATATATGTCCATTTTCAGCGGAGGCCCGGGGAGAAAAGCTCCAACAAAAACAGCAACATAAACATAAACAAAAGACAAAAACAATGTACAAAAGTATTGGGTTGCTTGAAGAAGTGACGAAAAACATTTTAGAACATGGAGACAGAAGTTGACATTACTAATATTGTCATAGGAACCACAAGCTAACATCGTTAGTAAGTGAGAGTGAAATGTATTAGTTAGAAGGAGAGAATTATGGCTAATACATTGTGTAGAGTGAGGATTAGCCAGGCTTGGTACAGTAGCAGGACCTTTTTGACCCCAGGTGTAGTCTGAGCTTGGCTTTGAAGTGATTTAGGGAAGAAATTCAGATAATCTCAGGGGGTAAAAGGTTCCAGGTTATACCTAGGGAGTTGGACAGGAGAGAGTCACCGGCTAGGTTATTAGTTTTGTAAGTCTGGATGAGGACTTTGTTGGAAGAACGTAGTGGTCATGGATTGTTATACAGGGTGACTAGGTGTTTGAGTGAAGGGGTGTTTTCAGGGGTGTATATGATTTTGTGGGCTATGATCAGTTGGTTGTATAGCACTAGACTAGGAAGTTCGAGCCAACCAAGCTGAGTTAGATTGATGCAGTGATGTGTTCTAAAAGGGAGCCCAGTGGCAAATCTGGCAATGTGATTGTAACAGGTAGTAAGTTTATTTAGATTGGACTTATTGTTATTTAGAAGAAGAGGGGATGCGTACAGGAGAGTAGAGAGAAGATGAGAACGGGCAATGGCTACCTTGGCTAATATAAAAACATTTTTAATGATGATTATTTATGAAGCTTTTATGAATTGATTTTGAAAGTGTATTAATAAAATGAGGGCATCATAATGAATTATTAATTAGATTTGAGGCTTTATTTGTTGGTTTTAAAAGCACATTGTGAATTGATTGGTTACCACTTTTTAAATTGGTATATAAGATGTATGGTTTAGTTTAAAATGGAATCTGATGAAGTCCATTTGGACGAAAACGCATATATTAGAAAGGCGTTCATGCTTTTTGGATCTACTACATTTTATTCGTGTTTTTGTGTTTGTGCTGTGTGGATTGGCATCCTTACATTAAAACTGAGTTATTTTTGCAGTCGAGTCTCCTGCGTCCGTTTCTGGGGTCTAGTTGGAGTGTTAATAACTTGCTTGAATGAATGCAAGTTAATATGAATGGTAGGAGATTCAGAGGAACAAGTTCTCCAGTCTATATTAAGGTCACCGAGAAGTATGGTTTCTTGGGGGTAGTGGATGGATATCCAATGAAGGATGTCTTCTAGTGTGGCTATATTATTACCTGGGGGAATGTACACACAGATTATGTAGATATGCTTACTGTTATTAAGCTTCAGTTTGGTAGCTAGGATTTCAGAATTATTGGTCTGAGGCGGTTGAATAACATCTGTAGTTACAATCATATCAGATTTGTATAGTACCGCCACCCCACCCCCTTTTGTGGATGCTCGGTCCAGCCTGTGTATGTTATACCCAGGGGGAAGTATTTCATTATCGGTAGTGGAGGGTTTTAACCAGGTCTCTGAGAGACACAGAATATCAGGGGCGAGATCAACAAGGAGTGCATGAAGTTCATGCAGTTTGTTATTGATACTTCGGATGTTGAGATGACAGGTTAAGAGAGAGTTGGGTGGATGGGGAATTGTAGGGGTGTAGCTTAAGTTGCTGATAGAGAGAGAGAGGATTTATTAATGTTGGTAGGGCCAGGGTTAGGGTGTATGTCCCCATCAATTAACAGATTGAGTCTTAACTTAGAGATAAATTTCATAAATGTATCTATTATTTTACAGTATTGTTTGAGTCTAGGGCTGATTTTACTGGTGTGAGTGTGTTGGGAGTAGGAGCATGATATAAGAAGTGGCTTGGTATTACTGATGTGATAAAAGTTGGTATGTTTGGTTTCAGGGTTGTTGGTATGACCATTTGAGGTATGGAGTCCTAGGAGAGGTTGTGTTTCATATAAGTTTAAGAGGTATGGGGCTAGTAGGGTGGGTAGTAGAATGGAGTACCACATGTCTCTAGGGGTAGTGAGTTACTAGTCCACTATCAGTTGTTGGAGAATAAGGTTTGAGGAAGAGAGGCAGGTAGGATCTAAAGAGTGTAAGTAGCTGAATGAGGAAGAGTGATGTGAACAAAGAGAGATAATTAGTTAAGCAAGAAGGTGATTGGTGATTAATAACACGTTTAGCTAATACATTCCTATCGTCTTCTTTATGAATAGCGTACAAATGCTCCCTAACCCTTTCCCATAGGGTCCTATTGGTTTTCCCAATATAAAAAGATGTGCATTTCTGACATTTCGCTAAGTATATTAAGTCTCGTGATTTGCAATCAGCATAGTGATCAAAAGTATAGATGTTGCCTGTGTCTGGATGTACAAAGATATTATCACTAGCAATGTAGGAGCACTGATTGCAGTTCCTACATGGAAACGTTCCCTTCCTAACTGACTGTACTCTGCTCTTATTCTTTCTATCATAACATAATAGTCTTTTCAAGGACTTTGTATTCTTGTAGGAATATCTAGGTATCTGGTATTCCACCAGTCCTGAAATTTTTTCATCTACAGTCAATATATTCCAGTTCTTCTTTACTGTCTCTAGTATCGTACTATTGTTGTTAGTATAGGGAATAATTAATCTGTTAAACTGTGCTAATGAATGATTAGTGTTTCTTAATTCATTCTGCTTACTATTATCCCTCTTAAAGAAAGGTTTGCCTCTGCCTTGTCTTAGTTACGGTATTGTCAAACAGCCTCATACATTCATCCGATTTATATCCTCTATCATTAAATTCTTGTTCTAAAGTTGTCAATGTTTCATGGAAAATAATATCTTGCCTAGTCAACCTGGAGGCCCTCAGTGCTTGACTCTTAACTATGCTGTGATACATACGCGGGAGATGCATACTGCTGCGATGTAGCAGATTATTCCTCCTGCAGTTCTTCCTGTACATCTATGTGTGTATTTCATTGCCTTGCCTACATATCAAGACATCCAAAAATTCTATCATTTCAAATGACCAATGGCCTGTGAATAACAAAAAAATTGTGGTGCCATTTATGTATTCAATAAACTCATTCAACTTCTCCTCAGTGCCTCCCCAAACAAGAAAAATATCACCCACAAATAGTTTATAATATATAATGTAGCTCCTAAACTGTAAATCATCAATCACATATGTATACTCCCAATACGCCATTACAAGATTAGCATACGAGTTGGCACAAGGAGTGCCCATTGCCACTCCTTTAGCTTTTAAACAATAAGACTAATTATATGAAAACACATTATTATTCAAAATAATTTCAAGCAACATCATGCATCTCATTATTAATTCTCTGAGCATCACTTTGTCTATTAAAAATAGCCTCACATAGTCAGTGCCAACATCACTGGGAATTGCTGTGAATAGGGAAGCTACATCTAGGGTGACTAATATACTAGTGGAGATATTTCTTTCTGAGGCTACATAATTTGAAAGAGTTTCTAAAAATTGCTGTGTATCTCTAATAATCAAATCAGTTCGTTCAACCACTGGTCTAAGTTGTTTCTCTACATATATGGACATAGATTCAGTCAGCCATCCTTTACAAGACACTATAGGTCTCATGGGAGGATCTAGTAAATCTTTATGAATCTTCGGTAGGCCTCCAAATGTGGGAACTGTCAGCGTTTCCGCTAAAAAATACTTATAAAGGTCATTATCAATAATCCCACTCATTAAAAGATCATACAATTCACTGTGTACATCTTTAATAATCTTACTCAATTGCTGATTATTTAAAAGTTGATAGGTGTCAGTTTCAGCTAGTAGGCATCTCATTTTAACTTCATAACAATCACTATCTAAAATCACTACAGCTCCGCCTTTGTCGGCGGGTCTAACAGTGATGCTGTTATTATCCCATAGAACATTTAATGCCTCTAATTCATTTTTATTTAAATTAGAAAATCCCTGTTTAACTTTCTTATTACTTGATTCAAATGTCTCTATTAAATCTTTCTCACAAGCTCCCTCAAAAGCTTCGAGAAGTGGATGCATTGGGGGTATAAAAGTGGAAGGTCTCTTAAAGCTATTAACAGTTTCATTATCAGCACTACCATACATTAACTTCAAACAGATATTCCTAGTAAAAAGTTTGATATCAACTATTAAGTCTGTCACATTCACTTTTTTAGAAGGTATAAATGAGAACCCTTTCTTCAAAAGGGACCTCTCTGATTCACTTAAAACATGTGTAGAAATATTTACAATCAAGTCCGACTCACTGGTTTCAGCATTTTCTTCTGAAACTCTAGCCATTCTTCCGATGACTTGCATTTCTTAATTCTCTGCTGAGGTGTCCATGGCTGCTTCTGTGCTATTCGGATTGGTAATGGAAAAGGATAAGATGCCAATGTTACAATAGAGGTAGAAGGAATCACCTCAGTAGGTTTCTCTTTCCTTCTTACATCTGGTGTAGGCGTAGAAAAATGTTTAATCTTTTCTTTAATCAAGGATTGTCCTTCATTCATATCAATGTGCCCCATTTGTAGACTGGCGTCTTTATCTGTTGTTGCTGTATCTCCTGCTGAACCGGTATTGACGTTATCTGTCCCTGTAGGGGGTGACGAATGAATGTGCATCAGCTGATTGGTTAGATGAGAGGGGCTGAACTGATTCGCAATTTCTCATTGGTTTCCTTGGCCAAGAGAACACATTCCCATTATGAACATCTAAAAAGTCTCTCTCTAATTTCTTTTTTTTACCCTGCATAAGTTTATTATCTAATAATGCAAGGTTAGTGCTCATTTTTGTAGCAAAATCATTCAAGTCTTGTAATGATAGAAGAGTCACAAATTTTTGGCATAACTGTTTCATTTCTTTGGTTATGCTTTCCTCTATTAACGTGTACTGTTTGACTAGTAGCTTCATGTAGCCATAGCTTGTCTCAAGATTCAATCTCTGCCACTTAGTTAACAAATCTGGGTAGGTGGTGCCGAAGGTAGGCATTTTCAATATACGTAAACCCCTCGGCACCACTTGAAGCAAAGGCAAGCTTCCATGTACTTCCTCTGCCATTGTACTGTCTTTAATTTCACCAGTTTATTCTCAAGCTTTCTCATAATTTGCATCACAGTGATGTTCCGCTCATTGTTCACTACCCCATCACTGTTGTTAAATAAATAAGCTCTAGTCAATTTAAGCAGTAGGTTACTCTCAGCTTTTAGTAGACGGAAAAACAAACTCTCTTCTTTACCAGTAGGGTATGTTTGAGCCGGAATCCTCGGATTGTAGGCAAGTTCAATCTTGGTCCCTTCTGCAATGTCCCTTTAACTGTAGACCACAGAGAAATATCCACAAAATATAACAAAAACAGTCAAAAGATAAATGTTTTTTGTAGGAATAGATAAGTCTGAAGAAGCGTTCATATGAATGTGAAAGCGCTCACTTTGTTTTTATATTTTATGTTCTGTGTGGTGAAATAAATGGCCTCCTTCACTTTTTATGGTGTAGCCTCTTGCGTTTTTATGAAGTTTTCGTTTG
Organism: Protopterus annectens; assembly: GCF_019279795.1. Taxonomy (NCBI): domain Eukaryota; kingdom Metazoa; phylum Chordata; order Ceratodontiformes; family Protopteridae; genus Protopterus; species Protopterus annectens. The sequence continues at coordinate 1,440,955,418 of NC_056725.1, forward strand.
CTGTATCAAAGAGGCACTTCATCCTTTGACTGTTTTCATTATATTTTGTGGATATTCAGTACGCTCTGTCTAAGCAAGACTGTGCTCTAACAACTGTGGGAGAAAAAAGTGCATTAAGACAGGGATCAGTCCCCAGAAGCTATGGGGGTTCCAGATGTTCTGATGTGCTTAAAGGTTTTAAACAACCTTTCTCATCCAGTGATTGCCTTGACAAAAAAAACTAGATCAAAGGAATAAATCTGCCCTCCAAAATGCTCAGGCTTCTTGAAAACCAACTGGCATTCAAAACACAACTAAGGAAACACCTCTGGACATCCAGGCTTTGTAGCTGTACATCTCCGTGACAGGTATAACAACTTTTCTTCTTCCTGCCCTTCTACTATACCTCTGGTCTTCTCTACTCTGCTACCATCACTCTGTCTTCACCTGCCCACGTTCTACCTATGTCTCTCTTAACTCTTTTCCCACTCAGTATTTTTATATCTCATATCTAAATCATCGTTTTGCTTTCCACCCTTTGCAAATAACTTCATACTCTATATTGAGACAGCTATCCTACTGTATAGTTATTTAACTATATCTGTAGAGAATATAATTAGTACAAGAAGTCATGCTACTGTTGTGTAGTTACTATCTTATCTATTTTGACATTGTAAAATATATTTTAATTATATTCTGCCTGACATTGCAGATATTAACTTTTGTTTGTACTCCATGCAGATATTAACTTTTGTTTGTACTCCATGCACTGGAGATTTTCTCCTCAGGCCTCAACTGAAAAGGGGCCTTTGTGCCTAGCCGGACTTCCTCGGTCAACAAATGTAAAATAAATAAAATAAATTCAGTTTTACTCTTCTGTGTTTTTCCCAGCTCCATTCAGCACATCCTAACTGACTAAGAATACAAAGAAATATTTGCAGTTGGAATAACAGCATCAAGCCAGTGGTCTGGGGGCCACTAGCCCGCCCCCAAACCATGAGGTTCCTGGATGCCCTGAGACATGTTTTAGAGTTTTTAAAAACCTTTTTTGAACCAACAATGGCCTGAAGGAAAACCATGATTCAGGAATGAAATTCAGTCTTCCTCTTCAACTTTGCATTTTTCTGCATCCTTAAAACATACCCTAAATGACCAAGCCAACTTTGTAATAATTAAATTAAGCTGGGGACATAGATTTTCTGAGTTGCATTTTAGAGCTTTTTTCGAAACTTTTTACTAAAATGATGACCTGAGCAGAAAAGAACTGCAAACATACTTTTTCTTTCAAGGAAGAAATAAATTGTATTCAACTTTTAATGCTCATAGATGACCAAACACCAGTTCATACTAAACTGAGAAGACAAATGTTTGCAAGGCTACATATATCATATCTGGTATTAGTACCTGCCCCATCTCCGTACCTCAAAATAGGTAGTTACTTTCTGTGTATCCCCTTAGTCTTAAACTGGGATTACAATTAAGGCAAAAATGCCCAGTCATATTTCAAGCTGCTGCAGCCATATTTACATAAAACATACTTCTTGACCCCTACCCTCCAAAAGACAGCCACTTTATTTTTACTCTTCTGATATCAGGCTGAGACAACACTGAAAAGAAAAAACAAATAGAACATAATATATCATATTTGTTGTGATACATATATAAACAGCATGCTTACTTACCGTCCCCAAAAGATAAACACCTATAAATACATCAGAAGCTTGATTGTGAGGAAAATGAAAAAAAATAATGATTACAACAATGTTTCCAACTTTCTACTTCTAGAGACATGCAGTGCTCCCATACAAGCTACAGTGACCATCTCAGCACCCCTCTGAAGTTTCAGAAAGTTGAAGAAATAATGACTACACTGTCAAAGCTCAACACAAGATATAGTGACCTCTGAGGTTTGGGAGGAATGTTTAAGAACTAATGACATAATCCCAGCTACCCACAGAAGTACAGCAACCTTCTGTGTATACCTACAAGCATGGCTAGTTTTAGGCTAGGTGAGGCTTAGAGCAGAAGTGATTATTAAGCCCATGTCAAAATCGTGATATACAGATTTGGTGTATTGAGGCCACCAGCCTCCAAATGTTCTGTAGCTCTTGGTATTCTGTGATACATTTATCCCTTATTTTTGAGAGATAACTGTTAAACTGAGCAAGAGAAAACAGGATCAGTTTCTTTCATCTAGACAACCCCCCCCCCCCACCAAGCAGTCATAGCTAATTTTCTGCACAATGTGGACATCTGATTATGATAAAAGTGGATGGCCATGTAATGTAGTTTACCTTTGTTCCAAACAGTCTCTACACATTAAAATATTGCACTTTGCTTCACATAATCACATTAGTCCTGCAAAGCCAAACTAAGACTTGAAGGAGACAGCCAGTCATTTTCCTCCACAGAAGACAGCCACAGCAATTATGTCTACTCTGTGCATATCAGGTGTCCAGTTAAATAGTCCATCTTACTTCTCACAAATGCACACTAGTCCAACAAAGCCAGGTAGTGACTACTTTTTAAACTGAGCAAATGACAAGAAGGTCAGTTACTTTCATCCAGCCAACCTCAACCACCGCCCCCGAGCAGAGTTAAAGTAATTTACATAGCTACAACATCTGATGGCCATATAATATTACTTCACCTCTGCAGCATATGTTTAACCCGAAGATATTGAAAATAAGAACATAGGCCATTGAAACATAGGTATATCCAGCTAAAAATCAGGGAATCTAATTAGCCTAAAATTGAAATGCCAAACAGAACTCAACATTTCCCGGGTCCTGTAGGAATGTGGGATACTACACATAAACACCTGCTCAAAAAATAGAGAATGACAAAAATTATTGAAAAATATAAGCACGTTATCAAACCAAGAATGTAAAGTATGTAGACTTTAATGAGTTGCACTGCAAAATTCAATCAAACAAGGTAATTTGTTTTTGTTTCAGGAAATCAGATTTAAGATGCATTTCTTTAAATTATTGTTGCCACTAGTATGTTGGTCATGTAATCTAGATTTATGTGTATTAGACATCTTCAAAGATCACGTGTGGGAAGGATTCAGAAAGAAGCCTGAAAATAGGAATATTCTTCCAAAATAAGGAGAGTTGAGCAGTCTGCTTCACAGTCCACAAAAACAAGTTGCCATAGGTTGAAGTAGGCCAATCAGGTTGCTCCAGACAAATCACAAAGCCAGTGAAATACTGTCATAAATATCTAGTTGATCACTGCCAGCATTATAGTAAAAAACAGTAATAGCACATACTTCACCCTGCCAGTAATCTCAGTTATCCACACAAATCACTAAGCCAGAAATATTGCCAAAAAGTATCTGGTTGATCACTGCCAGCATTATTTCAAAATAGTATTAACACTTACTGCAGCATTAATCAGTCTCTGCAAAATGTCCCCAATTGTATCTCATTTTCTCATCTCTGTATAAAAATACAAAAAAAAATCCCCTCAGGTATCTTCATGACTACATTTGAACATTGTGAGGTCTCTATTCCCTTGACCTTGCAATATTTAAACTTAACATGATGTGAAGTGAATGTCAAGACCACTGGAGTACCATCCCAACTACAACGCTCACTGTGCCACTGGTATATTTTCTTTTAGTAGGAGTGCTTTATTGACATTTATTTTTCAGAGCAAGAAATATTATTCTAAAAATAAATAAAAAAATAGGAAAAGAACACCCTACAATCACAGTGTCCTAGGCAACTGCCTAGTTTAGATTGTCAGATAAAGTGTAATAGTGCTTATTCCTGTTTGGCAGAATAAGCCAGAAGCAGCATAGGTGGGATCTTTTACTGTTGTAAGGAAGGAAAGCAGAGATAATTATGTGGTGGAATTGACAGGCAAGAAGCAGAAACAGAAACTTTAGCATGTTTCTGTTAAGAGTCTGCCTAATAGTCATGGACTTGTGGACATACATAAATAGTAATCTAGCCTTTGATTATCATATGTCTACGGTAGTGAGGAAATCATTCCATGTTGTGCAACTTATAAATAAAGGTATGGCATGTGGGTCCAAGGAGGTTATTGTTCCACTATATTCATCATTCATCAGCCCTGTCATTGAGTACAATGCCCCTTTTTGGAATTTACCTAACCATGCACATCCAACAATTGGACCATCCACGGAGGTTCCTCACTAAAAGAATACAGGATGAAAATAACATGTTCTATGAGGACCATCTTAAAGTCCTATACCTGTATTCCATTTCCTACAGGCTGTTGAGGGGAGATCTATGCCTGGCATACAAGGCATTATCGTACTCCACTCTGATGGGCCTCCTGTATATCTGAAAAACAAACAGCACCAGATTTACCTATTCTAAAGACTTAAATCTTGCCTGTGATATGCATAGGACTTGCTGGGGAGACAGGTATGTATCCCAGAGACTACCCCATCTCTGGAACTGGCTCGCCATACATGTGATTCACATGTGATTCCAACCTAACCCAATTCAAGTGTAACTTGGACAACTGGATGGGGAACAGGCAATTTATCCCAGATTCGGCACCTGTGATTCTTATGGACACAGGCATCCTGTAAATGGTTCATTTCCCAGGGCCCTACTTGTAAATGTCTCATCTCCCAAGCCTTGCTTACAAATACCAAGGGTACCAGAGCTTGTCAAAGATTTGGGATGCACAGCTATGCTTAAAAAGACCCCAGTGTTCATTAGCCTAGTACACGCCTATGAACCTATAAAATATGTCAACATGACTGAGCCCTACCATGATTTTTAAGGTGATGTCAGTCTTCCAAAGCTCCCAACGTAACAAAACAGAGTTTGGATAGCATAAAGATATTGCTAATAGGATCCGTGATAAAACTTCAATCCCTACAAGCACTCCTTAATCTGGAAAACATTGTTATATGTATTGTCAGAGACCTGGTTCAAGTCCAATGACAGACCTCCATCAGTGCAGGGTTTCAATGACTACCACATGTTCAGGCCCACCGCATTAGATGAAGGCACTAAAGGCAGCAGTGTATCCATATTCTTAAAATAAATTAACCCCCAGACTTGTTAGACAAAACAATGACCTGGATTCCTCTAGGCACAACTTACTATTAACAAACCCTCCTTATCATATCATAGCTAACAATAAGATCCCCCATGCCCCTCTCAGCCCATACCTCCTACCTAACCAATTTGAAGTCCCTGTGAATTAAGCCAAACACCATTCTCCTAAGAGACTTCAACTACCCTGACATTGACTGGGACACTTACAAATTCTGAAATACATATGCACAGAAATTTTTGGGCTTCATCAGTACAAACTCTCTGGACCAGTTAGTCCACACCCCAAATATCAGCAATAAAATCCTGAACTTGATCCTTGCCAATATGGAGCAGCTTTGCTCTCGACCAATTGTAACTTCCTCCCTGGTCGTATTGTACCACAAATAAGGCATATTTACAATAAGACTGAAGTTGGAAATGTCTGATAATACCTTAGTTTTCAGAGAATATTCCAAAAGTAATCTACTTAAAACTTGCTGGTAACATGGATAAATTCAAATGCCCCTTCGATCTTGATAACTCCATTGCTTATGCAGAATCCTTTACCACTATATTCACTGCACATGTGAAATGCTACATAGATACTTCTGCCCCCCTCAGAAATAAATACAATGCCAAATTTGAAAGTAAACCCATCTGGTACAGCCATCATATAAACAGACTCTATAAAAAAAGAAAATAAAAATCATTGCACACAAAAAAATAATTTTAATCCCAAGATGCCAATAACACTTGCTAAACTGAACAATGAACTCTGGACCCTGATCGAATCAACTAAAGTGAGATACAAGGTAAAAACAGCCACCCAGGTGAATTCAAACTACAAAGTCTTCATTTACTATGTTAGAAATCTCAGAAACCATATCCAGCACTGCACAAAGATAATAGTAAAGGATTTCACATACTTAGGCCTGGAGAATATAACCAATATACTAGCAGGTAAATTTTGTTCAAACATCATACCCTCTCTCCTTCTGTAATTCCAGATCACATACATGCATCTACACCCCCCTTAAATCTTCCACGAACAAGTCCTCAAGCCACTATAAAAGGTAAAGAGGGGCTGGATAATACACCAGGCTATCTACAGGTTAGCCTGAAACATGCTGGATGAATGGAGGACAGCAACAGTTATCTTCTTGCACAAAGGTAGGGCACCTATTGAACTGGGTAATTCTAGATCCGTAAACCTAAGTAGTCTCATTTGTAAGGCTATGGAAAGAATCATTATGTTATTACTAAATAAGGACATAGGTAGTCTACAAAGTCTCAACCCAAGGCAATTAAAATTCGTCAATGGCAGATCTTGCCTAGCAGATCTTACCTACTTAATCTGGTTGACTTCTTTGAAAAGGTTACCGAAACAATTGATGAGGGCTAATCAGTCTCCAAACTCTTGTAGTGCTGCCTGGATTTCCTTAACTTGGTTAAGGGATGTCTGCTGTGACAACACTAACTCATTCTCTGCAGCACTGGTCAAAACCTCACTGTGATGGTCCTCCACAAGTTCCCTCCAAGTTCATAGGCTCATAGGTTCATAGTTAGGTACTAGGCTATCGGCCCTAGGGCCTATACAAGCCTAGTCAAAAAGCTACCCTGGCTTTCGCCACCAAAGAAAATAATTTTCCTGTGCCCCTGTCGAGCAGAGCCACAAAGGTGATCCCGGGGTGAATTTCCTATTTCCCATCCAATCATCAAGATTTTTCATGAAGAGTGCTAATGAGGAGTTTTGTTTAATATAGATAGGTAGTTTGTTCCAGAGTATGGGAAGTCTCTGGGACAGGAATCTATCCCTCTAGCATGTTCTGTTTATTGTGATGACAAGGTTTATGTCCCTAGAGCATGTAGCTCGGAGGGATTGGAATTTCTTTAAGTGGAGCATGTCCCACAGCTCTGGGTTAGACATAGCTTTGTATGCTAGGCAGAGATCACCTCTGAGTAGGCGATATGCGACAGAGTAAAGCTGGAGTTTTTTTAAACGGTCTGCGTAGGGCATCTGCTTGAGGCTGGTAATCCTCTTTGTGAGGTATTTCTGAGGCCTTTCCAGTTGTTGTAGATGTCTTGTGAGGTACATACCAAAAGGGGAGCTGTACTCTATAATGGGTCTAATGAGTGGCTAGGAGAGGGGAACAATGACCTCTTTTTTTCCTGGATGAGAAACCTTTTGTGATGAGGTGTGCCACATAGAAGGATTTCCTGACTACTGTGGCAACGTGATTATCAAAGGAGAGACTACTGTCCACCTGTGTCCCAAGGTCTCTTATCACACTTTCGGTGTTAAGTAGACTACCAGCTATGTGGTAGCTCATGGGTACAGAGTTTTTACCAAAGGGGATAACAATGCACTTTATGGCATTGAGCTTGAGGCCATGGCTTTGACACCAGGCATCTGTCTCAGTGAGGCTCTTTAGTAGGATGTCCACATCGTTAGGAGTTTAATTTATGGCTCCTAGTTTGCAGTCATCTGTGAACTTTGTTAGCCAAAGACCTTCTGTGTTAGCCTGTACTTCAGAAAAGAAGATACCAAACAGGAGAGGACCCAGGACTGAACCCTGTGGTACTCCACTTGTCACTGTTATGAAGTTCCTCCTGTAACCCACTGCAAATACTGAGTACCAGTGACTCTCTTTCATTGGTTCATAACTACTTACTAGGCTATTGATCTGTGAGGATCTTAAAGGGACAATTCCAGCTTTTCTTTGTTTACATTCTGCACTGTTTACCTTGAGCAGTGTGTAATTCTGAGCATGCTCAAGACTTGTCTGTGTAGGGTAGGGGGAGGGTTACCTACAAGAAGTTTCAGACTTTCAGTCACAGTCCTTCTATTTTTCCTGATCTACTCACAACATCTTTTAGGTTGAGCCATTCATTATTTTAGCATGTGGCTTGTTATTTTCAATGAAAGGTATCTTCTAAATGTTTTTAAGAAGTCTAACCTTACATTCCAAGGTAGGTTTTAGACCAGATGTGTCCAACCTGCGGCCCTCAGACCTTGTCCATGTGTCCCCTGACCTCTAACTGCAACATCGATATACGCATGCCCCAAAACACTTTTTTTGTTTTGTGCTTTTCATGCCTGTAACCTATAACTCTGTCGATATGTGCATGCACCAAAGCACCATTCTAGTTTTGATTTTTTTGCACCAAAGAAGGATCTGTGTGTTCCCGCCATTATTTTGTGCCAAAGAATCAGTGTGTGTTCTCGTTGAAGAGAGACTCATGTATGGATTTGCCATCATTGCCTTTGAAACGGACAGCACTTACCTGTGTTAATAGGTAAGTACGGAGGGAGTGAATGAGTGGGTACATGCATGAAAGCAGAATGGTTGTGCATGTGAAAGTAGAAGAAAAGTGTGTGTGTGTGTGTGTGTGTGTGTGTGTGTGTGTGTGTGTGTGTGTGTGTGTGTGTGTGTGTGTGTGTGTGTGGATGTGTGCATGACAGAGAGAGACACATGCACAAAGAGGCTAATGACGATCAATCGACCTACTGAACACAAATAAGTTAGCTCACAAATATATCGTACATTAAAAGTACACTTTCATTAAATTGTGGCTTTCCTGATGAAGAGAGTGTTGTACTGAATATGAAATCACACCTCTCAACTGTATGGATTTTCGCTTCATCTTTCAATTTGTGTCTTTTTTTTTAGGAAATAAAATTAGTCATCCAAGGTAATGCAGTTCCAGGGAGTAAGAATGAGACAGCAGCCTAAGGTTAATGGGTCAGTAGTGGATTGACTTTGTGGGACTGTAGCATATAGAGTGGATCTATATTAGATCACCGAATGCTTAGGTAAGCGAACGTTGATTAATCGACCCCATGTAAGCGAAAGCTTACAAAACCAAACTGTCAGGTGGTTACTTCAGGAAGTGAGCTACGCTGTAGCAGTGAAACTGAATGTGAGCCACAGCTACTTGTGGGTGCTGATGTTCCCTTGGACAGGGTAACTGCAAAGGTAGAGGTGAGTAGTAGTGCCCCCACACCCCCCTACTTATATATACCAACTCCGAGACTGCACTACAGTGCTGAAAACGGCAAAGTACCGAAGCGGCCAAGCTAATTCTTTCCCAGGGAAAGAATTCGCTTACATGCCGCTTAGATATTTTGCAGTTTCGGTTTTGTCAGTTCGACCAAGACGCATTTGAAAACATGCGTCTTCGGTCTGCTGATAGGAACCCTTTAAAGTTGAATTTTTTTTTCTGACAAACAAAAAAGCACCCAGTACTGTTTTGTCATTGGTGGGTTCTAAGCAGTGGCAGATTGGACAACAATAAGTATAGCTTTGGTGGATCATCAATACTGGCAAATCAGGTGGGCACAATGTCATTTTTTAAATGTTGGGGGTTTTAGTGTGTATGTGTGTGTTTGTTTGTTGGGAGGGCTGCAACTGTAGATGATTATTAAAGACAGAGACTAACGGACTGTGGAGAATATTTTATTTGTTTCAAAACCTGATACTTGGATACTAGGCATGCCAAAAGTAGATTTGTTAAGATATAGCTTCTTGCCATTTGCAGTGGATGGATATTTACATTTAATGGACAATGCTAGCAGTATGAGTGTGGTCCTGTAGGGATTTGGAGGATGCCAAGTCTATCACTACCAATGTCTTGTAAAGTGACCTGGAAATGGAGATTGGGATGTTACTGAAAAAAAATACAGTAAGTGGGCTTAGAAATATAGTTTAATTAAACAAAGTGCACTTGCAATTTGCAGGCCATAATTTAATTTATTTCAGGTAGTCCAGATCCTGGTAGACTGTATCCCATTAGACTTCATTTGGGAGAGCTGTTATTCCTGGGAAATAAGCAGCCCTAGATTCAGTGAAAGCTCTGTGGTTGTTTGCAGGTAGGAAGTTGCAGGATGTGGATGCAATGTGTTTTATTTATTATTTTTAATGCATTTGTCCTTCAAAGTATGGTTTTCTTTGTTGCAAAAGAAGACAGGATTGAATGAACCATATAATGCTTACCTGACAATGATGGGATAGAAAGATTATAAGTGATGTATAATGTTTGCAGCTACAATTGTTTCAATGGTGTCTGTGATGCATAACTATTTTTGGGCCTGTGTCCCACTTTTATTTTTCTCTTTCTCCAGATTTCTTGCTCTAAGGTTGAGAGGTATGGCTCCATACTAAATCAGAAGGTTATATTTACCTTGGAAGACTTTTCAGCATAATTACGAGACACAGGGCCTTTTTAAGATCTTTGCTTATTTCCAGTATAAACTGCCATGTAACCTTGCAAATAACCTTCTTATTAAACTACTTTAATTCTTATGGAATTGACAAGTATGCTTCATTGGTTCGGGCGTAAGCATAGAGTACTAATGTGACAGCTCAGTAAACTGTCAGTCTGTGAATAACTTCTGCACAAATTAAAATGTCTGAATGTCAAATGGCTTTAGATTGGAGGGAAGTTATATGTTTACTCCAGTATGCAGTATGATCTTAGGGAGTTTATAGATTTATTATTGATTTACTGAGCAGTTGTTTGTTAATTTATTGATGGTCATTTTGGTGGTGGGAAATTAGTTGGATGAGTCCATCCCTAGTATGATTTTTTTTCCAGATATTTTTACTTCCAGGCAATTTCATTCAGTGAGTGTGTGTCGTGTGATTACTGAGGTTGCCTATTTTAGAAGTAGGGGCTCCTTTTGTGTGTGTGTGTGTGTGTGTGTGTGTGTGTGTGTGTGTGTGTGTGTGTGTGTGAAAGAGAGAGAGCTTTAATATGTATACTGAATATATTTTTGCAAATGGAATTCTTAGTTAAATAGGCCCCCTCTTCTTGGGCAAGTAGACTTGAGTAACCAATATTACATCTTAGCCACCCAGCTAGGAAAGTTTAGTATGTGGATTTTCCATCAGGTTTGATGGAGGCTATACTACTTACTCAAGGAGTACATTTATGGCTATCCATCCATTTGTTGTGTTGCTGAACTACATTGTTTGATAATGAGAAGAACTTTTTACAGAAGTTGAAGTTTTTGTATCAAGAACCTGTCCATACAAAGTGGCTTGTTTATGTTGCAGTGAAGGCTGTGGTCTTTGTAGTGAGCGTTTTAAGTATAACCAGTATTTCTGAGATGGAGGAAGTCTCTTAAGGCAGGATCTTTCTTAGCCTGGAAAACAAGCTAGAGATGAAATTTATAGGGGCCAGTGAGAGGCAGAAGAGAGCAAGAAGCTTTTTAGTTAGTTTGGATAACTAAGTGAACTTAGTCCTTTGACTTTTTTTGTCAGAAATGTTTGTAGTCTTTCTTTTGGCAGGGTGTTTTGCTAAGACACATGCCAAAAGGGGCTTTGCACTCAGTAATGGCTCTTATAAAGGAAGAATTCAGGGATGTTATGACCACCTTGTCCCTGGGTGAGACCACAAATGAGGTGGGCCATGTAAAAAGCTTTCCATACATTGGAGACAACATGGTGGTCAAAAGTTAGGTTTCTATCAACCTGGGTATCCAAGCACCTCACAACTGATTATGTGCTTACAACATTGTTATTAATATGATAATTTGTGGGGACATCACGCTCCTCAGAGGGGATGATGATGCATTTTTGGCATTTAGCTTGAGGCCATGTTTCTGGCACCAGTTATTTGTTTGGGTGATACCCTCTTGTAGCTTATTCAGAATTGTTTTATTAAGTCAGTAATGTGAATTCTTTACTTTATTGCAAATTTGTTGGCTTATTTTTGTGGATTATAGTATTGTAGGGCTGCTTATGTTGCCATTTTACGTAGTTGGACTGCTGGAGTGGTTTTCCCAGTGAGAAATGCTAGTGCTGTAGTGAATATCTGTTTATTTGTAAAGAGATATATATATATATATATATATATATATATATATATATATATATATATATATATTAGAGTTAACTGTTAGATTAGAGAATTAGAATTAGAATGAGAATTAGAATTTTAAGGCAAATATTAGGCATTTATTACATTTATTCATTGTTCGAATGCACCTACAGTACAGCCAGGAGGTTGACTTTGGTCGCCCACGGCAGCGAAAGAGTTAACTATATGATATATTTTATATGCGGCCCCAAGACAATTTCTGTTCACTCAATACGGCCCTGGCAAGCCAAAAGGTTGGACACCCCTGTTTTAGACCTTGTATATGTCTGCTACTACATATTCCATGAGTGCACCCAACTAATTGAGTACTATGCAGGACAGTGATCCAATGGCCAGTCAAATGGGCAGGGTTAACTTTTAAGGCAAAAAGATAAAAAGATGTCAAAGGATCTCTGCTCTGCCCTGCTAGCAAAAATGAAAACGGCCTTCAAAGGTGTGGAATTTGTAACTATAAACAGGCATTTCTAACCCAAGTTACATTCTTGGGTCTCTCAAAAACTTGTTTATGCTTGCAAAAGGAGAGAATGTTGAATTGTATATTGTCAAGCATGTAGAAATGTTGAATATTGAATTTGCATATCATGTTACATTTTGTAAAGTGTTGCATATTTTGGTAGATGCATAAAACTAATAACTTATAATTTCTTTTACTAATAATCCAACTAATAATGCAACTGTGTTTAGTAGAACAGAGCTGATTTTGCACTCACTGTTCCTACAAAAAGCTGCAATTATTTTCAGGTTGTGGAACTAACTCTGTGTTTTAAGCAGATTGGTTTAAATGACAGAAAAGTTTTGCTGTGATTAAAAGAGCGCTTCCCTCCATAGAGTACTGAACCAGAACTGCTGCTCTTTCCCGTTTTGAGATCAGTGGTTGGATTTGGGAAACATAACTTGCAGAAAGGCTGAATTAGTATTTCTATATTTGCTCTTTATTTTTGATTATGGACTTGATGAGCAAATCTGATAGAGTCAAAGCATTTTTACAGAGATTCCAGAGGAGAGAGAATGTTGCCTTCTTTCCTAGAGACATTAATTTCAATGTTTGACAACATTCCTTTGTGTCATTTCGAAACTACTGAATGTGTTTAGTGACTTGGAGATAGTTAGACTACAGTGTTAAATCACAAACTAAAGAAATCAATTCACATGACCAAAACTAATAAAAAACAAAACTTCCACTGTGCTAAAAATGAGACTTCACATATGCACTGCTATGGTATTTAAATTAACAAACCAAGCTTTAACAAATTCAAAAAGTTAAGCACTTTCATTCCACACAATTGCTAGGAACGTCTTCAGAACTGACTACATACATCATTGACTTTCCTTAAATACCTAATGCAACCCACATGATCAATACCATTTCCTACACATCAATTAACCTTAAACAATCCATTAATTAAATAAAATAAAAACTTACGTTAAAACTTTCACACCTTTATAGAAAAAACAAAGCTTCTATTTGCTCAACAGGTAGCCAAGCCAAAGAAGAAATATCAGTGAGTTACAAGTCTATAATTGCTCCTTACCGAGGTCCATGGTTCATTTTTTATTTCTGGTTGTTCCAGAAGGTTTCAAAGTGCACAACATACTACCAAATGTGGTGCATGCAACCAATGCTCATTTATTTGTGAACATGAATTTGTATTTTTAAATAATAGTGCTAAGTCTAAAGTGATTTTTATTAAGGGAAATTGTTCCAGTAAAATGATGATTTACATAGCAATATGTGTAGGGTGTTCTTCTTTTTATATCGATAAAACTGAGAGGACTCTATGGAGATGTATTTATGGGCATTTATATGATATTAAAAATAAAAAAATTGTTCCAGTAAAATGATGATTTACATAGCAATATGTGTAGGGTGTTCTTCTTTTTATATCGATAAAACTGAGAGGACTCTATGGAGATGTATTTATGAGCATTTATATGATATTAAAAATAAAAAAGAAACCAATGCTTTATTTAAACATTCTTGATTATATCCTGTATTTTCAAAGTGTGTTTTTTGGGATCATCGATTGTGTTGCTTATAATCCCAGTGGTGGCGATATTAAAGTGTTGTTAGAAAATAAAGAGTTGAAATGGCAATTAAAACTACAAGCCACATCTCATCCTGGGTCGAATGGACATACTTCCATTCAATCTGAATTGATTTTGAGAACCGCAAGTTTTTAAGGTTTTGTTTTGGAGATTATACAAATTTTTTAAAAGATTTTTTTAAATAAATGCCTTCATTTAACTTAGTTTGCTAGGAATAATGATAGTAGTGAATTTTAACTGGAATTATAAATCACAAAATAATATCATTATTCATTGTTAGTATGGCTTGAATTTGTATCCCCCTGTTTCAATTTGTTGGATTCATTAAATGATTGTATAATTGGATCACTTCACTTATAAAAAGCATTGATGGGTAGCTTGTGATCATAGGTTCATAGGTGTATACTAGGCTGATGGCCCTGGGGCCTTTACAAGCCTAGCCATAGGATTACCCTGGCATCGTGCCACCTGACTATAGTTCCTAGTGCCTCTGTCAAGTAGAGCCACTGGAGTTATACCCAGGGTGAATTTTTTATTTCCCATCCACTCATCAAGATTTCTCTTGAAGAGGGTCAGTGAGGTGCTCTTCTTGACATGTATAGGAAGTCTATTCCATAGCATGGGCAGTCTCTGGGTTATGAACCTGTCCCTCCAGTACATTCTGTTGATTATGGTAATGAGGTTGAGTCCCTGGAGCATGTGGTGTAGAGGGATTGGGACTTCTTTAGATGTAGCATTTCTAACAGAACTGGTTCAGACATGGCTTTGTAAGTCAAGCAGAGATCGCCTCTAAGTAGGCGATATGAGACAGAGAATGGTTGGAGTTGTTTGAGTCTGTCCATATAGGACAAGTGTTTTAGGCCTAGGATCCTCTTTGTGAGGTACTTTTACGGCCTCTCCAGTTGTTGCAGATGTCTAGTGAGGTGCATGCCAAATGGGGCATTGTACTCGATGACTGGCCTAATGAGGGAAGAGTAGAGGGAGACAATTACCTCTTTCTTCCTGGATGCAAAACCCTTAGTAATGAGATGTGCCACATAGAAGGACTTTCTGACCGCAGTAGCAATGTGGTTGTCAAAAGAGAGGTTGCTGTCAGCCTGTGTTCACAGATCTCTTATAATGCCTTCTGTGTTCAGTGGACTACCATCAATGTGGTAATTCATGGGAACTGGGTTTTCCCCAAAGGGGTTGACAACACATTTTTTTTGGCATTGAGCTTAAGGCCATGGTTCTGACACTAGTCGTTGGTCTCAGTGAGGCCTTTCTGTAGGATGCCAACATCACTTGGGGAGTTGATAATAGCTCCCAACTTGCAATTGTCTGCAAACTTTGTTAGCCAGAGTCCCTTCTTTTTGGCCTGGACTTCAGAGAAGTAAATATCAAACAGGATAGGACCCAGGACTGAACCCTGTGGGACTCCACTCATGACTAGTCGGCAGTCTGACTTGGAGACAGCTACTTTCACACTGTGGGTTCTGTCTGTGAGCCAGTTTACAACCCACCTAGTTATATAAGTAGTGGTGCCTAGATTAGTGAGTTTTTCTATGATTCCTGAGTGGGGAATGGTATCAAAGGCCTTAGCCAGATCAAGGTAGGCTGTATGAACCACCCTGCCTTCATCCACAGCTCTGATGACTCAAATAAGTAGACCAAGTTGAGCAGGCATGATCTACCCTTCATAAAACCAAACTGTGTGGGATCCAGAGTTTGGAGATTCCCAATATCCTTGTTTATTAGGTTCATGATGATGCATTCCATAGCTTTGCATATTAAACTCATCAGGCTAATGGGGCGATAGTTCCTAGGGTCTGTAGTCGCTCCTCCTTTGTGGAGAGGGATGACTGTAGCAGTGCGCCATTCAGTAGGGACAAAGCCTGAGGTGAGGCTGTGATTGAACAGGGCACACAGGTGAGGTGTCACTTCACTCTGTAGTTCATGTAGAACACAGCCAGGGATATTGTCAGGTCCCATAGAAACTGTATCCTTGCCCTTGGAGAGTGCTGTTTTAACCTGTGCAGCAGTAATACTGGGTGCCTGGAAATCTACTGGTATTGTGATTGGTCTTTTGGGGAGAGAGGGGTAAAGTTGGCACTGTATCTGTCAGCCAGTATATTGGCAATATCTGTTGGCTCGTTATAGGAGGTACCATTGTGCAGTAGCAAAGAGCAAATCTGGTATTGCCATGGAGATTCTTTACATAACTATAGAAGGCCTTGTGGTTGTCTTTACTATCTGCTGCAATTCTGTTTTCATAGTTAGCTTTAGAGAATTTGATGAGGGATCTCAACTTTTTGATAAGGGAGTTTTTCCATTCTTGGGATTTCACCTTATTCTACATCAGTTTCCTCCTTCTGTTGTAGAGTTTGTTTATGGCAGGGGACCACTAGATTGGCTTCCTTTTTTGGGAGGAGAGCGTCTTGGTTCTATTCGGTATAGTGAGATCCATGCATTTGTGTACGTGTTCATACAGTGCATTGGTGTATCATTCGGCGGTCATTCAACTATTCTCCATTTGCATGGGTGCCGTGAAGTTAGCCACATCTGTTTTTAGGAGCCCAGAGTTAGCTTTGGAGAAGTTTTTCATGGTGGCTACCTTTGCAGGGGTGAGGTGGGAGGGATGTGGATTTCCAAGGTGATTAGTTTGTGGTCATATCTAACTAGGGAGGAGCTGACTGTTGGTGTAGAGCAACCGTCAACCAACAAGATGAACCGCAAGTATCACAGGTGCATGGACCAAAGCCCAGGAAATTCAAACACAAAATGTCCAGCACCAAATGAGTATTAATCATGAATTTTATTGTGGAAATTCCAGCAAATGGTGTATTAAAGCACCATATAGTACAAGCAAACCGGTTTAGGCAGGAATATGCCTTCCTCAGTGCAATAACAAAAACTTAAGCACATAAAGAGCTTAAATAGTCAAACTGTCAGAAAACAAGCTTGTCATTGGATAATTAAAATTGCTCATTTAAGCCAATTTTAAACACCCGTCCCCCAAACCTAATGATCCAACTGGATTTTTTTTATTTAAAACAGAATGCCAACCTGTATTGTTCAGTCTATTGCCTATAACCCGATTGATTATAATGAATTTAAACTGAGCAGTGGTATGAGTCACAGTATGTTTGTATAAAGAATTAGACACTGTTTTATTTCTAATGTCACTAAGATGTTCGGATATCCGGATCCTGAGTGACCCAGAGGTCTGCCCCATATAAAAATTGGAACAAGAGCAAGTAGCTAAATATATGATCCAATCGGTGCTATAGTTATCAAAACACCGAATGTCATACACCTTAGATGTATTTTTACTGATAAATTGTTTATTCTTCAGTACATGGCTACATACAGAACAATGACCACAGAGTGTACACCCCACCAATTTATCTCCAAACAATAAGACTTGATGTGTATTGGATGCAATCCTGTGTTTATAATGATTAAAATAAGTGCCCAAAGTAAGACCCTGTCGATAAGAATATAAGCATTTGGGAGATAAAAACTCCAATAATTTATGATGTGACAAAAGTATGTCCCAATGTTGATCAATAATCCTTCTGAGGGTATTAATATTATGCCCAAAAGTAGTTACAAGATGTACAGGCCCCTGTTGATCATTCATTTGTTGATGTTTGCATTTTAACAAAGTTGATCTAGGTTGTTGAGATGCAAAATGACTAGCCATACTGATGTTACTGATATCAGATCCCCTATTGAGAAACCTCTCTATCAAGTCTTGTTGGTATTGATCATATAAGTTATCAGAAGAACAGCTGCGTCTGATCCTGAGAAACTGGAACTTGGGAATATTGTGGATGATATGTTGTGGGGGATGGCTGGTAGCATGAAGTAGGGCCAAACTCAAGAATTCATCAATCTCTTGTTTAAACTTTAGTTTTGGATCAATCCCAAAACCCAGGAAATTCAAACACAAAACGTCCAGCACCAAATGAGTGTTAATCATGAATTTTATTGTGGCAACCCCAGCGAATGGTGTATTAAAGCACCATATAGTACAATGTTCTGTGCTTGAATTTTCCGGGCTTTGGGTCCGTGCACCTGCCGTACTTGCAGTTCATCTTGTTGGTTGGCTCTACGTCTGTTCCGCTGTTAGCCTGAGGGGGTGATGAGCTAATGTCAGTGGCAGAGGCTCCTGCTATATTATCTTTTGTTTTTCTGCAATTTACAAGCTTTGCCAAGGATTACCAGCCTGTCATTTTTCTTGTGGTTTGAATTACATGCTGTGAACACCGGATAGCAACAAAGGTCGACCTTGGACAGTGGACTGAGGTATTTTGTTATTAGGCCTGCTTCAAGAAGGGCTCCATGCTTATTTATTTTTTTCTCTTTTCACTCTATGAGGGATTGGATAACAGCAGCAATGAATGTTGGCCTTTTTGGAGCTTTATTTTGTCACCAGGCTTATTTCAGAAAGGGCACCACATTCATTTTTTCTTTCCGTGGGTGAGTGGATAATGGCAGCAACGAACATTGGCCTTTTTGGAGCTTCACCGTTTTGATTTTAGGATCATTTTGGTGTTTTAGTGGATTATTGTTGGACATATCCTTTGCATACTTGATGGTTTATTTCATTATATTACTGTTTATTCACTGTGACGTTTGCCCTGGGTTTCTGGCCTGAATATTTGGGATTACAACTCAGGAGTTTAATCAGGTACTGTGTGTCTTTTTTCATCTTGGGGTACCCCACATGACTTTGGGCTTTTTTACTGCTATAGACAGTTAAACAATCCTTTAATTGACCTATGGGCTTGACGATCATTAGTTTATTCGCAGTGGCTTTTGTCTGCCTTTGACATCCTGCATTTCAAGTCCTTTGGTGTGTGTGTGTGTGTGTGTGTGTGTGTGTGTGTGTGTGTGTGTGTGTGTGTGTGTGTGTGTGTGTGTATATATACATTTATTCTATGTTTCAGGACTCAATTATTTGTTTGTATAAGGTTGTTTGTACAAGCCTCAGGGTTTCAAAGGGATCAACTGTGGTTCGTCAGACTGTTGGTGGACTCTGCCCTTACACCACACATTGAGGGGCTTTACCAGACATTTGTCTAATTTTCTAATATCAGACTTTCAAAATATTTGTGTTATACAGGCTATTTTTATTTCTCTGAATCTTATTGACAACATTGAGGAATTAATAGTTATGCATGTTTTTGTTTATATTCTGTTTATATTAACATGGTCAGCTTTATATATGTGGGGTTTGCGACTGTGAATTCATGGTCTGGGATCTGTTTAAGGTTCTATTAACAACAGGTGTTTATATGTGTGATATATATTCACATTATTTAGCACTTATTGTCTGTTTAGCCAATTTTTTGAACCGTGGTTCCTGTTTTTTTATTCAATATCAATACATTAGTGAAGGTTACACAGCCGCTTATCTACACAATTTATATTTTGGGTCTGGTAGCCTTTTATGGTTGTCTTTTATCAGGGCTAATTTTTTGTCTGCCATGCACATGTGGGTCTAGGACTTTAGTTTTTTATTAGCAGTTAGTTGTACCCACATATCTGAACATCATTTTCTCTGCAGATTTAGGTTCTTATTGGGCTACTATTTGGGGTCCCATTTATACTATAGGCAGCCTATATTTTTTGTATATATATATATATATATATATATATATATATGTATAATTTTTTTTGTATATTTTTTGTATATATATATATATATATATATATATATATATATATGTATAATTTTTTTGTATATTTTTTGTATATATATATATATATATATATATATATATATATATATATGTATAATTTTTTTTGTATATTTTTTGTATATATATGTATAATTTTTTTTGTATATTTTTTGTATATATATGTATAATTTTTTTGTATATTTTTTGTATATATATGTATAATTTTTTTTGTATATTTTTTGTATTGCCATTGACCTGTATTAGGTAGGCTTATAAGGGTTACTTCAATATTTATGAAGCCAGGCATAAGTAGCCCTTGTTTCACATTCATTTGAGTCTCTGAGTCAACATTGGGGATATATTCTCAATATTAGTATTACTGCTTCTTTGTTTACATATTATGGATCTGATTACTATTTTGCAAGGTTTGTTGGCAGACAGGAATGACCTAAATGCATTTAGATTGGGGTCAACTACTTTAGATAGCCACCAGATGGGTCAAAATGATCTTGAGGGTATATGTATCTCTTCATATAATAAATTAACCAAGAGCATGAAGTCTCTCAGAATTAATATATGTCATTTAAAACTTTTTAAGGGTTATAAGGCACGGGGGATTACTCCCCGAGACCTTAGAGTAAGCCTTCAGACCTTGGTTAGTTTGGCTGATGATTTGTTCTTGGAGGAATGGGCTCAGGCACAACACAAGGCCTCCATGGTCTTTGTGGAAGTCTGAATTCCATACTCTGAGCGTACCATTGATAAATACGTCCTGGAGGTCAAAATCACATGTGAAGAGGTTAGAAAATTTGAAAGAGAATAATTTTTTGATAAGTGTCTCAACCAGTTGGTGAAGGATTTATGCACTTTAGAGAAGCAGTTAAAAGATAAAAAGATTTACAAGTTCAACAGGGACTTGACTGATTATGAGAGGGGTAAACTATTTGGGTTACAAAAAATGTTAAATTTGTCTAGCATGATATTACCAAAACCATTTTCAAGAGGAAAAGACCTCGATCTATACTCAATAAGGTTTTAGCGGCTGCAGTGGTACTTCAGGGGATGATTCATCCTCCACTACTGACATTGATATCACTCCCTCAGACTCACCCATAGCTAAAAAAAACGCCCTAGTATTGACCCTTTAGGAGGAGAAGGCACAGACAGGACAGGAAGCATTGATCAGGTAAATAACATTCAGCATCTTTTGGATTTGTTAATACCACATCAGGGGATATAACCAATGTGCATAACATTTCTTCTTGTCCACTCTCTGAAACTGAAATAAAGGTAGTAAACAAGGGTCTCAATTTTGTCCCTGTTTTTTTTGTAAATGAGGATAAATTTGTTAATGATGTTCTAACATTTTGTCGGTTGTTGAATTTAAAATTATTTTTTGATCAGGATGCCCAGACTCAAAGATCTACTGATTTTCATTTTCACAAATCTTCCTTCATGCCACCCATGGATAAACATGTAGCCATCTTTCAGGAATGTGTGCTTAAGGATTTACATTTCAACAAATTTGCCTTTCAAAATTTTCTGCATAATCTTACTCATCAGGAACAACAGGTGATAATTAAGTTTAAGGATAACCATGATTTGATCATCCTGCCGGCAGACAAGGGTGGGGCAGGCGTGGTTATGTATTGACGATGTATTTGGCTGAGGCCGAAAGACAATTGTCTGATGGCCAATTCTATATATACATGCCGATTGATCCAACACTAAAAATTTAAACAAGAAATTGATGATTCTTGAGCCTGGTTCTTGAGGAAGGCATCATTAACAACAAGGTGTTACATCATTTGACTGTATCTGATCCCCAATCACAATAGTTTCATAGTTTCATAGTATAGTACTAGGCTATCTGCCCTAGGGCATTTATAAGCCTAGCCAAAGTGTATGTGGCTTTCGCCACCCCATGTAGTGATACAAAAATGTACAATTTAAATTAAATTTAGTTTACTGTGCCTCTATCTAGCAATGACATAGAGATGACCCCCGGGGTAAACCTACGATCACCCATCCATTCGTCCAGATTTCTCTTGAAGAGAGTCAGTGAGGGGCTCTGCCTAACATGGACAGGTATCCTGTTCCAGAGTGCGGGAAGTCTCTGGGTTATGAATCTGTCCCTCCAGCATGTCCTATTCATATTTGTGCTGAGGTTTAGATCTTTAGCTCTCATGGCTCTGATGGATTTGGATTTTTTGAGGTGGAGCATGTCCATTAATTCTGAATTGGATATGGCCTTGTACGTAAGGCACAGATCACCTCTGAGCAGGTGGTACGTTACTGAAAAAGCTCCAGCTCTATTCAGTATGCTGGAGACCCTTGATCCTCTTGGTAAGGTACTTTTGGGGTCTCTCCAGCTGCAGCAGGTGCTGGGTGAGGTACATACCAAATGGGGCATTGTACTCAATCATAGGCCTGATAAGGGAGGAATATAAGGGTACAATGACATCCTTTGATCTGGATGTGAATCCCTTCATGATAAGGTGGGCAAGGTAGAAGGTCTTTCTAACCACTTTGGCGACGTGGGTGTCAAATGAGAGGTCACTGTCAACTTGGGTCCCCAGGTCTCTGATTACTTTTTCCATACTTAATGGATTACCACCTATGTGGTAATTTGTGGGTACTTTGTTTTTTCCAAAGGGGATGACTATACATTTTTTGACATTTAGTTTAAGGCCATGACTCTGGCACCAGTCGTCTGTATCTGTGAGGCCCTTCTGGAGGATGCATGTGTCAGCTGGTGTGTCGCCTATGGTGCCTAGTTTGCAGTCGTCTGCGAACTTTGTCAGTGACAACCCCCCTTTGGTTGCCTGCACATCTGAGAAATAAATGATGAACAAGAGGGGTCCCAAGACAGAGCCCTGTGGGACTCCACTTGTGACTGGCTTAGAGTCTGACATAGCTCCAGCTATTCTGACTTTGTGGGTTCTGTCCTTTAGCCAGTTTGTAACCCATCTTGTGACAAATGGGTTTACATTTAAGCTGTTGAGCTTGTCTATGATGCCTGAGTGGGGTATTGTGTCAAAGGCTTTTGCCAGATCCAGGTAGGCTGTATGAACTGCTTTGCCTTCATTGATGGCTCTAGTGACTGTTTCAAAAAAGTCCACCAGGTTTAAAAGACAGGATCTGCCTTTTACAAAGCCGAACTGGGTAAGGTCGATTGTCTGTAGGTCCCCGATGTCTTTGTTTATGAGTTCCATAATGATCCTTTCCATAGCTTTGCAGACCAGGCTGGTCAAGCTTATGGGGTGGTATATTTATAAATATTTATATTTATTTCCCAAAATTCACAAGAATTTAACTAAACCACCAAGTAGATCTATTGTGTCGGGCAGGGGGTTACTTACAAGAACCATTAGCTGCCTTTCCTCACTAAATATCTTCAACCACTATTACAGTTTGTTAGGGCCAGAATTCAAGATACAACCCAGTTTCTACAGATTATTGTGGATACGCAGTTGGATCTAAATTGGCTAATGTGTACATTGGATGCGACTGCCCTTTACACTAATATTCCACATTGGGCTGGCTTGGAGGTGATTCAATATTGATTAGATAAGGCAAATTTATATTCACCAGGTTTCAACACATTACTTGTTTGCTTGACCGAACATGTTTTAACCAAAAACATGTTTTATTTCCGCGGCAATCGTTATTGGCAGGTGAAGGGGACTGCCATGGGAGCTTCCTTTGCCCCGATTTATGCTGACCGCTTTATGGGTTTTGTTGAAGAACAACTTATATATGATGCTAGTCACAATTTGTACCTTGAAGAAACTGATATTTGGAGGTGTTATTTGGATGATTGCTGGATGGTGTGGAGGGGTGATGATGTTTATGAACATGAATTTGTACAGTATCTTAATGAGAACAAGTGGGGGATCCAGTTCACGTTGAATTTTCATATTGATCAAATTATGTTTTTGGATGTAACCATTACTAGGGAAGCAGATTATACTTTGAGGACTGAGGTCTTCCAGAAACATCCCAAGTATAACACACTACTTCATGCCACCAGCCATTACCCACGACATATCATCCGCAATATTCCCAAGTCCAAATTTCTCAGATTAGACGCATCTGTTCTTCTGATAACTTATATGATCAATACCAACAAGACTTGATAGAGAGCTTTCTCAATAGGGGATCTGATATCAGTAATATCAGTATGGCTAGTCATTTTGCATCTCAACAACCTAGATCAACTTTGGTAAAATACAAACATCAACAAATGAATGATCAACAGGGTCCTGTATGTCTTGTAACTACTTTTGGGCATAATATTAATACCCTCAGAAGGATTATTGACCAACATTGGGACATACTTTTGTCACATCATACATTATTGGAGATTTTATCTCCCAAATGCTTATATTCTTACTGACTGGGTCCTACTTTGGGCACTTATTTTAATCATTATAAACACAGGATTGCATCCAATACACATCATGTCTCATTGTTAGGGGATAAATTGGTGGGGTGCATACCCTGTGGTCATTGTTCTGCATGTAGCCATGTATTGAAAAATAAACAATTTACCATTAAAAATACATCTAAGGTGTATGACATTCAGTGTTTTGGTAACTGTAGCATCGATTGGGCCATATATTTAGCCACTTGCTCTTGTTCCGCTTTTTATGTGGGGCAAACCTCCAGGTCAGCAGGATCCAGATATCCGAACATCTTAGTGATATTAGAAATAAAAGAGTGTCTAATTCTTTATACAAACATACTGTGACTCATACCACTGCTCAGTTTATATTCATTATAATTGATTGGGTTATAGGCAATAGGCTGAACAAGACAGGTTGGCATTCTGTTTTAAATAAAAAGAACCCAGTTGGATCATTAGGTTGGGGGATTTGTTTAAACCTGGCTTAAATGAGCAATTTTAATTATCCAATGACAAGCTTGTTTTCTGACAGTTTGACTATTTAAGCTCTTTATGTGGCTTTAGTTTTTGTTATTGCACTGAGGAAGACATATTCTTGCCGAAACCGGTTTGCTTGTACTATATGGTGCTTTAATACACCATTTTCTGGAGTTGCCAGAATAAAATTCATGATTAACATTCATTTGGTGCTGGACATAGAGCAACGGTCACCCATGTAAGTAATGACAAGGTCAAGGATGTTGCTACCTCTAGTGGGGGTAAGAACAAGCTAGTCCAGGGCATTGGAATTAATGAACTCCAGGAAACATTGGGCAAGTGTACTGGTACATGAGTAGTTTTCCCAGTTAATGGAGAGGGTAGTTGAAATTGCCTAGTATGAGAGTGTTAGGTTGGATACTAATATTCTCCAGGGTGCTTAGGAATGTGGAGTGTGAGTTTTGGGACATGGTTGGGGACCTATAGCAGGCTACGACCTGGATCTTTGTCTTACTCAATATTAGCTGCACCTGAAGTATCTCTGATGCATTATGTTGGGCTACCAGTCTAGAGGTGTGCACATCCTTTATGATTATGAAAACACCACCGCCTTTGGAGCATCGGTTCAAGTTCTGGGGCCGAAAGGTGTGGAAAGAGTTATAGCCTGGTAGTGTAGTGGTGCTTTCTGCTGCCTTGAACCAGGTCTCTGTTACAGCACAAATGTCAATGTTCTCCATTTTAAGGAGTGCTTCAAGCGAGTGCATTTTAGATTTAGACTTCTAGCATTGAGCAGCTTGACCCTCAGATTGCATTTGTTTGTAACTGTTACGGTGGTAATTTGGTCTTTGGAATATTCCCTAAAAAGGCACTATATGGGCTGGCAAAAGCCTTGGCCAGTATCCAGAAGCCCAAGGGTGACAGATACAGGCCATCTCTGGCAAAGCATCGAGGTCTGTCAGTCATGTCATCCCAGACAGGCAGATACTGGATCCCCTTAGAATGACACCAGAAACCTAGCCAATTGTTGAAATCAATCATTTTCTGCTTGTACTGTCGTATCATTCTGGGTGATGGTAGGATGCTGCTCAGGGCTAGACTGGGCTACATAATCCGAGAGCTCCTCCATGTCTCTTTTCATGTAGTCCAGGGAGGTACTTCTCAGGTCATTCACATCCACATGTACAATGATTGAGTCATATTTGTACCTGCTGTTGAGGGACCTGAGTGCGTGCGTTATGTGGCGGATCCTGGCACCTGACAGGCAGCTGACTGTTACTTTCTCCTTATTCAGCTTAGTGAGTGGGACATCAGTGTGCCTCACTATCGAGTCACCTATGACCAGTGTGCTGGGCATGCATCTGATGAAGTCCTGTTTATTGTAAGGACTTAATCCATTTATATTTGTTTGTTTGCAATAAATATTTTTTTATTTTCCATATTTATAGTGAATTTCTTGATTCCCGGCTGTCAGGTTACTCATTATTTGACTTATTAGTTGCCCTACAGTAGCCGTCCTTGCTCATTATTACAAGTATTTAAGGAAAGCCAACGATGGATGTAATCAGTTCTGCAGAAGTTCCTAGCAATTTTGTGGAACAAAAGCACTTAACTTTTTAAATTTATTAGTTTATTTTGTTAATTTAAATACCGTAGAGGTGCGTCTGTGAAGTCTCATTTTGTTTAGTTTAGCACAGTGGAAGTTTTGTATTTTATTAGACTACAGTGCTCTCAAGAAAGTGGTAAGAATATGACTGTGTAGATAAAATTAGACTTATTCTTTTGCCAATTGTCAGGTTAAAATCTTTTTATTCTTCCCTGTGTAGTCAGTTACTGATTTCTATATTTATTTTTTTTTCTGAATTTTTACTTTATTTTCTATGAAGAAATTTGTTTTTATTTACCTAGTTACAAATTCTTTTTGCTACTATCTTATTTATTAGTTTATTGGAGTAGCCACCCAGCACTGATAAGACCATTAATAGCCATCATTATTGAATACAAAGACAATTTGACCCTAAATCATAATAATTTAATATATTGGTGATTCATTGTGGAAGTATTCAGTAAATGACACTTTAGCAACAGATTTGTCTAGCCGATGGCAGTGTGTACTGTGAATACAGGTAAGGGTTGATAGTATTAAATAGATATCAGTAGTCCCTCCTGTGAAACATTGCATGATGGGTGTGAAAAATAGCTTTGTTTAAGTCTCAGTTTACTGTTGGTAAGGCTGCACTATATGGTACTGGGCTCAGAAAGAGGTGGTTGAATTCTTGGGGAGCCAATGATTATAACTTTGTTCTACTGCTATCCAGTATAAAGTTTTTTGGATGTAACAAGTGATTGTGACAAACTGAAGCATTATTCATAGGTTGGTACTAGGCTATCAGCCCTAGGGCCTATACAAGCCTAGCCATAAGAATTCCCTGGCTTATTTCTTCCCACAATATTTACTTCCCTGGACCCCTGTCTAGTAAGGTGACTGACATGATCCCCGGAGTGAATTTCCTATCTCCCATCCAATCGTCAAGGTTCCTTTTGAAGAGGGCCAAAGATGTGCTCTGCTTGACATGTATGGGTAGTCTATTCCAGAGTCTGGGGAGTCTCTGGGTCAGGAACCTATCCCTTCAGCATGTTTTGTTCATTGTGATGACAAGGTTTAGATCCCTGGAGCATGTGGCACTGAGGGATTGGGATTTCTTTAAGTGTAGCATGTCCAACAGCTCTGGGTTTGACATGGCCTTGTATGTTAAGCAGAGATCGCCTCTGAGTAGACAATATGTGACAGAGTATAGCTGGAGTTTTTTAGATGGTCAGCATAGGGCATCTGCTTTAGGCCTATGATTCTTTTAGTGAGATATTTCTGCGGCCTTTCCAGTTGTTGCAGATGTCTTGACAGGTACATACCAAACGGGACATTGTATGCTATAATGGGTCTAATGAGGGATGAGTACAGTGGGACAATGATCTCCTTTTTTCTGGATGAAAAGCTCTTAGTGATGAGGTGTGCCACATAGAAGGATTTCCTGACTGTTATGGTGATGTGGTTATCGAAGGTGAGACAACTGTCCACCTGTGTCCTTAAGTCTCTTACCACACTTTCAGTATTTAGTGTGCTGCCACCTATGTGGTAATTCATGGGTACATGTTTTTTCCCATATGGGATAACTATACATGTCTTGGCATTGAGCTTGAGCCCATGGCTCTGGCACCAAGCATCTGTTTCTGTAAGGCCCTTTTGTAGAATATCCACATCATCCGGGGATTCAATAATGGCTCCCAGTTTGCAGTCATCTGTGAACTTTGTTAGCTAGAGTCCCTTAGTGTTGGCCTGTACTTTAGAGAAGTAGATACCAAACAAGAGGAGTGGTCCCAGGACTGAACTCTGAGGTACTCCACTTGTCACTTGTCTGGAGCTGGATTTGGAGTCAGCTACTTTTACAGTGTGTGTTCTGTTAGTAAACCAGTTGGCAATGCATCGAGTGATGTAGGGATTAATGCCCAACTTAGTAAGTTTATCTATGATTCCAGAGTAGAGGATGGTGTCAAAGGCCTTGGTGAGGTCCAGATAGGCTGTGTGGACCACCTTACCCTTGTCCACAGCTCTAGAGACTGATTCAAAGAAGTCAATCAGGTTCAGGAGACAAGATCGGCCCTTCACAAACCAAACTGGGTGGGGTCCAGTGTTTGAAGGTTGCCAATGTCTTTGCTTATAAGTTCCATGATATACGTTCCATGGCCTTGCAGATCAGGCTCATCAGACTGATGGGGCAGTAGTTCCCAGGATCCAAGGTGGATCACTCTCAGTGGGCACGAAGCCTGAGGTGAGGCTATGATTAAATATGACACTTAGGTGAGGTGCCAGTTTATTTTGTAATTCATGTAGTACACAGCCCGGGATGTCGTCTGGTCCTATGGATGCTGTATTCTTAGCTTTGGAGAGTGTGTTTTTTACCTGTGTGGCCATTATTACTGGAATTTGGCAATCTTTCAGTATTGAGATGGGCCCTTTAGGGGGTGAGAGGGGGGTGAGGTTGGCACTGAATCGATCTGTCAGGATATTGGCAATATCCTTGGGATCAGTATATTTGATGCCATTCTGTTGTACCTCAGAGCAGATCTGAGCATTGCCATTTAGATTCTTGACATAGCTATAGAATGCCTTGTGGTTCTCTTTGGAATCTTTGGCAATTTTATTTTCGTAACTAGCTTTGGAGGATTTTATGAGGGATCTCAGCTTCTTACTGAGGCTGGTAGGGAGTTTTTGCATCCTGGGATTTTCCTCTTTTCTGCAACAGTTTCTTTCTTTTGTTGTAAAGTTTGTTTATGGCAGGGGACCACCAGATTGGCTTCCTTTTGTTGGAGGAGAGGATCTTGGTTCTATTTGGGATGGCATGATCCATGCACGAGTGAATGTGCTCGTAGAGTGCCCTAGTGTTGGATTCAGAAGTTGAACTTTCAGTTCCCATCTGCATGGGTGTCATGAAGTTTGTCACTTCTCACTTGAGTAGCATGAAGTTGGCTTTGGAAAAGTTTTTTACGGAGGTTTCCTTACTGGGGGGGTGGAGGAGGGATGTGGATGTCAAGGGTGATTAGCTTATTGTCAGACCTGACCAACGAGGGGCTGACCATAGGTGTGAAGCATCGATTTCCCATGTTGGTAATGACCAGGTCTAGGATATTGGAGCCCCTGGTGGGACTTTGGATTAGTTGATCGAGGGCGTTGGAATTTATGAATTCCAAGAACCATTGGGCAAAGGTATTGGAACACAAGTAGTTTTCCCAGTTAATGGCAGGGTAGTTGAAATCACCCAGTATTAGGGTGTTTGATTGAATCTTAATATTTTCCAGTATGTTTAGAAAGGTGTAGTGAGAATCTTGGGGTATGGTGGGGATCTGTAACAAGCTACAATTTGGATTGCAATCTTACCTAATGTTAGTTGCATCTGGAGAATTTCAGACACATTGTGTTGGGCAACTAGCCTGGTGGTGTAAATATCCTTAGTGAATAAGGACACTCCTCCACCTTTAGTGTTTCGGTCCTGGTTTGGTGGCCGAAGAGTGTGGTAAGAGTTGTAGCTTGGTATTGCAGGGGTGCTCTCTGGAGCCCTGAACCAGGTCTCAGTTACTGCACAGATATTGAAGTTCTCCATTTTTAGGAGTGCCTCAAGAGAGTGCATTTTGAGGTTTAGACTTCTAGCATTGAGTAGCATTACCTTCAGAGTTTGCATGCTTGTACTGTCACTGTGGTGGTTTTGTCCTTTGAAGTTTGCCTAAAAAAGGCACTATAGGGGTGGCAAGAGCCTTAGCCAGTAACCTGAATCCCAGGGGCAACAGGTGCAGACCATCTCTGGCAAAGCACCGTGGTCTGTCGATCATGTCATCCCAGACAGACAGATACTGGATCCCCTTTGAATGACACCAAAATCTTAGCCAATTGTTGAAGTCAATCATTTTATCTTTATACTGTGGTATAATTCTGGGCAAAGGCATGATGCTACTCAGGGCTAGGGTCATACCTGCCTGGGCCACATGATCCGAGAGCTCTTCCATGTCTCTTTTCATGTAGTCCAGGGAGGTACGTCTCAAGTCATTCACTCCAACATGGACAATGACAAAGTCATATTTGTACTTGTTATGGAGAGACTTGAGTGCATGCGTTATGTGGTGGATCCTGGCACCCAACAGGCAGTTGACTGTAATTTTCTCCTTGTGCAGCCTGGTGAGAGGGACATCAGTGTGCCTGGCTATAGAGTCATCTATGACTAAAGTGTTGGGTACATTGTCTTGCCTTAGGGGCTGTTGCTGGGTGGCACACTGGTGTTGTGAGCTATGTGACACTTTGGTTGTGATTAGTGTTTATTTGCATTTCAGCTTTGAAGGTCCGTGTTGCTTGGGCAAGTTACTGTTAAGGGCCTCCACATATGAGGGTTTAGTGTTGCCATGAGAGGGTGTTGGTGGTGTGGGTTTAGAAGGGCTATGTGTTGCTTGAGGTGTAGTGCAGGTGTTAACCTTCTCATCTTGACTGTCTAGCACAATCTTGGGTAGAGAGAGCTTTGCTTCCAGTTTGGCTATGTAAGTTGCACATTTACTGCAAGCTCTTAAGGCAAGCCACCCCTGACATATTTATTTGGTAGTCAGTGGTGCAGGTTGTGAGACGATTGACCTAACCATCACATATAAACTAGTGCCAACAGTGCCACATTTAATACCCCTACCCCCGCACTTCCCATAATTGGTAGCAGTGGTGCTACTGTAACCCATCTGTTATATACTGTTTGGTTCCAGTGATACATATTCAACGTTCATACTAATGAACCTGACAGCATGTGCTGATTTTCAGGAACTGTGCTTAATAGAAAGAGTTGTTGAGCATATATGCTTGTTATAGTGACTGTGCTGGAACAGGACTAAACAAGTAATATTTATTTTTTTAAACATTGCAGTGAAAACATGCCTGTGTTTTAGCAGTTATATATACTGCCCCATCTGTCAGTGATGAGTCACACTATGGATGGACCATGGAATGAATTGAAGCTTGCTTCCTTTATTATTAATGAACTGGGCTAGAGAAGATGGAATAGTTCTGCCATTTTCAAAAAGAGACATTCAAAAATAGGAAATGCTACAGAAACCGTATTTTCTAATTCTTCTAAATATGACATAGAGTCTGCTACAAAGATGCCCTACAAACAAAAATGTTCTACAAGCCAGAAGCTGCTGTCTAGCTGTCAGATAAGAATGAAGTGATTTGCAAAACATAAAGCAAAATCAGATGATATTTTGCTGATAATCTTTTATTTTTGAACTGAACAACATGCTAATTATAGTTTTCAAGTTAAAAATGCTAACATTTGAAAAACTGGATAGTGATATTCTTCCACTTGCCATATATGCTGTCAATTGCTGAAATTCAGGATTGCATGTCAGAGTGTGTGACAATTCCTTTTGAGAGATGAAACAAATATATGCATTTGCATTACGTTTTTAATAAATGATGCAAAAGAACTTAAAGAATAATGTAACTAATTTTCATTTTCTTGTTGTTTAGGAAAATACATTCACTTGGATATCAATGTGCTGTTTTTTATTTCAGATATTGCTGCCTGAGTAATGCATGTTATAAGCTGTCACTCCATGCTGTCTTCAGGTAACTGCATGTGGCAGCACTTCCCTATTACCAGCAACCAAAAACTTTTATACATTGTAAGAAGCTAACTTTGCAGAAGATTGTTTTGTTTAATTCAAAACTTGCATCAGCAGTCTTCAGAAAAGCAGTAGTGTGACTGAGGAACTGAGAATCAATACCCCACTTGAGTGAACAGCATTACACCGCTCAGAAAGAAAACGTTCGAAATAATGATACCTGCAAACATGTTTTTGCAAGGAAGAGCATGGAAGCATTGCCAGGGTTCTGTCCACACAGTTACAAGCAGGCAGCAGCATAAAGTGCAAAGCTAAAAGAAGCGACACATGCCATTAGTTGTGGTTCTATTACTGTCAGACCCATCCGTGAAGTAAGGCACTTGTCAAGATACTTTACAGTTTGAGAACTGCTGAAAATTTATAGTGTTCTACCTGAACACCATATTGAGCGAGAAACTAAGAACAATGATCTAATTTATAAATACTTATGTCAGCAAATATAAAAAAGTCTTCAGTTTTATATACCATTTACCATAATGAATTGTATCTGAATGGATCTGTTGGGATTATTCCATTTTCTGTAACAGCAGAGTTCATTATTAACAGCAGAAAGAAAACAGTTTAACTAGAATCAATAAATCCCCATGCATGGTAAGTAAAGCAAAGTGTTCACTTCAGGTATGAGGCAAACACTGTCGTAGACTCTCTTAATGCTGATGTTGATTTTGTAAATTAGTTCAAACTTATTGAGTATGCTTGCGACTGCATAAAGACTATATTAATTTAAATTAGCCAAAAGATTGGAATTATTTGCTTTGCTAATTTTATCAACATAAAGGTTTTTGAATTTGAAGCATAACCATTTAAGGTGATCTCACACACACACACACACACACACACACACACACACACACACACACACACACACACACACACACACACACATACACATGCACACACACACACACACAGACACGCGCGCGCACGTGCAGACACACAAAGATAGATAGATAGATAGATAGATAGATAGATAGATAGACAGACAGACAGACAGACAGACAGATAGATAGACAGACAGACAGACAGACAGACAGATAGATAGATAGATAGACAGACAGACAGACAGATAGATAGATAGATAGATAGATAGATAGATAGATAGATAGATAGATAGATAGATAGATAGATAGATAGACAGACAGACAGACAGACAGATAGATAGATAGATAGATAGATAGATAGATATGGTCATTTGTTACATGTGCCTGATGAATAGTGTTTCAGTAAAAGCTTGTGGAAATGGAACAGAGAGTTTTGATACAGGGTGATTTGATACAGTAACATGTGAAACAATAAGATGAATTAATAGCTGATTATCAAACAAATAAATTAACAAAGTAACAGAAAAATGTTCAGTGCCAGAAACAACTGTAATATGTTGTAGTACATCAGTCTGGCCATGTTAGTGCAGCTCATTTAGCACCACTTTCACGTACCATGTGGACGTAGCTCTGTAAAAACTTAAAAGTGTGTACCTGCATGACAGCACCACAAACCAAGACGTATCAGTAGCACAAAGACATAACTGTTGTATCTGAAATATAAGTTGGCAGATACGAGAGCCATAGATGGACCACAAACAGTATGTTTTATATATATATATATATATATATATATATAGCAAGGTGACTCACGGATAAAGTCAGCATTCAGCTCCACTGTGCATGAAGGGGGTACAACAAGATATGGAGGGAAAAATAAAAATAAAATAAAAAATAAACAAACAATGAATGCAAAAATGAAACGTGATATGAGAGGGTTGCACTCATACTGAGGTTATATTAATAGGGTCACGGGAACTTACTCAGCTATTGATCTGTGAGGATCTTAAGAAACCCATCCTTATATTCTTATACTAATTTTTGGTCCTTACATTTTCTATACAAATAACTCAGAGATAGGCCAAACATGGATATGTTGGGACATTTACATGTTTCCTCATCCATGAGGGACATGAGCACTAAACCAAGGCTGACTTTACGGTTATCTATCCAATTGTTCAAATTACATTTGAGTTGAGTAAGAAAAGTACTCTGGTTTATGTGGAGTGGAAAACAGTTCTATAGATGTAGTATCCTCTGTGATACAAATCTCTACTTCCAGTATGTTCCATGTATCTTGCAAAAAAGATTAAAATCCCTTGAGCAGTTGTTTATGATACCATTTAACTGGAGAATGTGCAATAGGTCTGACAATACAGAGTCTGTTCAAGCTCTATATGCAAGGTCAGAAAAGGCTTTGTTATGGTCTGTAGAGTTTTTATGACTTAGACCCTTTATTTTTTTAGTGAGTAAGCATTGTGATCATTCCAGTTGTGTCAAGTGTTTGGAGTGGTACATAATGTACACCTGTATATATAGGTTTATATGAGTATGAGCAACATCTTTAACTGCAGTTTGTAACCACTGTTCAGCATTGCAGCTTTTAAAGCATATCATTAGTACCACATGTCTTAAGAAGTAGAGAAACAGAGGGAACACGCACGTCACCTTGTCTAATGATGTGATAGTATAGTCCTCTAGGTAAGTTTTACAATGTAAAATATTAGTCAAATTCATGTGTAAATAGATGTCATCTTTGTTTTTTCTTCTTTTAGTCTGCACAGTGACTAAGTGCTACAACTAAAGATGTGTTTTGATGGGCTGCTTTACACAGCCAAGCTAAATTCGGACTTTAGAGACAGGCGATAAACCCATGTTATGAAGTGGACTGGTATGAAGAATACATTTCATGAAACAACAGGAGTAGCAGTGGAGAAAATAGCCATTAATAGGCAAGACCGTGAGCCTATGCTAGGAAGGAGAAAGATAACCGACTCACTTATATATCACAGAATAAAGAAAATGGATCATAGGATCATAGGATCATTGGAGGTTACTAGACTATCAACTCAGAGGTAATTTCAAGCCTAGCCATTTCATCCCAATGTAATACCATAGATACTCTAGTCAATATCCAGGATTGTATTTAGTAATGACTGCCCATGGCCAGGAGGGTTGTGGGCGCTATCCCTGGTATGAATTTATTGTGTCCCTTCTGAACAGTGTTATAGAGGTGCTCTGCTTCACAAGAATTGGCAGCCTACCCCAAAGATGCGGCAGTCGCTGGGAGACAAATCTATCCCTCTAGCATGTCAAGTCAAGTCGCAGGCCATATTTAGGTCCCTGGAATGGGTAGCTCTAGCCCTGTTTGATTTATGGATGTGCAGCAAGTTCATTAGGTTTGGGTCAGAGGTTGCTCTGTAAGCCAGGCATATGTCCCCCCAAGAAGTATATATGATACTGAGTATAGTAACAGAGACTTTAGTCAGTCTGTGTATGGAAAGTGCTGGAGTCCCTTGATCTTCTTTGTTAGAAACCTCTGGGGTCTCTCCAATTGCTGCAGGTGCTTTGTATGATACATGGCAAAAGGGGCTGATCAAGTATGCTACATAGAAGGCCTTCCTTACTACAGTAGACACATGGTGGTCAAAGTTAAGGTAGCAGTCTACTTGTGACCCCAGAACCTTTACTACTTCATAGGTACATAGAGTATTGTTGTTAATTTAAGAGTGTGATGGGGCATTGTTTTTACTGAAGGGAATGATGATGCATTTCTTTGCATTTAGTTTGAGGCCATGACTAAGACACCAGTCATTGGTCTGTGTAAGACCCTTATGAAGGACACTGACATTATATGGGAATACAATAATTGTACCCAGTTTGCAGTCATCCGCAAACTTGGTCAGCCACAGCCCCTTAGTTTTGGTCTGAACTTCTGAGAAGTTTATTAAATACTGTTAATACAGTACCCGAGTGGACTTGTTAACCATTACATCACATTACATTAACCATTACATTACACAATGCCTTTTGATGTCATGATTTTTCTTATTTAAAATTTTTGGTCTGAACAGGTGTCTGTAGGGAACATTACACAGACACTTATGAATGGTGGAGATCCCCAAGCCACAGAAGCTTTACATCTTGCCCAAAATATGTAAAACCATATTATATAATTCCCCAGGCTGCCGAATTCTTTCAGGAAAGGGTTATCTAGCCAAACCTATTTCTGCATATTTGTAGCATGTTCTGAAACCATTACTCGGTTTGGTTCCAGTACAACTAAAAGATATTAGTGACTTTCTAGTTTACTTGGAGTCAGTTACTATACCATCTACTTCGCTACTTATTTCATTGAATTTTACCTCACTTTACATGAATATTCCCATGGTGGGGGGACTGGAGGCAGTACACTATTGGCTTAAAGAAAACTCTAGCTATAAAACAACCTTTATAAGTTTAATTTTGAGCCTTTTGGAAATGGTATTGAACATAATTGCCATTTACTTTGATGGTGAATGCTAATTACAAGTAAAGGGAAATGCCATGGGTGCAAACGTTGCTCCCTTCTATGTAAATCATTTTAGGGGTCATTTTGAGCTACTTTACATACATAATCATGAGGTTAACATGCGGGTTAATAAAATACATACCTGAAAGAGGTACTTAGATGTTCATTGGATACTGTGTGAAAGGGACATCACAGTCTTAGAGGCATTTAAGGACTTTTTCAATCAGAATAAATAGAATATCCATTTTGACATGAAATATAGTACATACAATATTGAATTTGTAGATGTAATGGTTAACAAGTCATCTTGGAGGATATAATGACAACAGTATTTCATAAATCATTTTCTAAAACTACACTTCTGCATGCTAATAGCTGCCACCCAAAACTCATTGAAGACAACCTTCCTTAGTCACAATATTTGAGACTCAAAAATATCTGTAATTCTGAGAAACAGTTTGAGCAGAAATTGAAAATGTTGAACAACCATTTACCTGAATGCGGATATAATTAGCATGTCTTTAAAACTTCCAAGTTAGTACGAATAATATCTAGACATAATCTGATACATGTAAACAGAGAGAAATCTGACACCAGTGATTTGTATTTGCCAATGTTTAACGCAACATACGGTAGTATTTTCTTTTTTTTTAAGATCAGGAGTGTTATTTCCCATTATTGGCTCATTCTGAAGGTGGACAATTTTTGGGGCAATTATGAACCAAATACATGCAGGTATGGTTCATGTAAAGGCTTTACGGTTGGCCAATGTTTCACTTGGTATAGGCAAAAACCTATAAAACTAATGAGGTCAAAGACAGACACACTCGGGGGATGTTAACTTTGTCGTTAATTATTCACAATGAAATAGAGCATATAAAAGAAAAATATCTTACATCTATTAATACTTCCAAGACTCTTGAAAACAGACATCTTATCATGTAGACAACTGAATGAGTAATATGCATGTTTTATTTTGTTCCTCCAATGCATTCTACATGGGTAAGTCAAGCATTCAATGGAAAAACAGAA
Source organism: Protopterus annectens (assembly GCF_019279795.1). Lineage (NCBI taxonomy): Eukaryota > Metazoa > Chordata > Ceratodontiformes > Protopteridae > Protopterus > Protopterus annectens. Next base: position 1,440,992,476 of record NC_056725.1, read on the forward strand.
TTTCATTACACATAATTGACATTAACTGTAAAACTGAAAGGATCCTGTTTCACAATTTATTAAACATAATACAGCTGTCTTTACCCTCATTGCTGTTGATAAATTGATTGAAGAAAGTTTACCTAAAAGTGTAGGCAGGAACACTACTGGATTATGACTTAAGTTGCTTGAGCATATCTGAGTATTTGTTTTCCGGAATAAAATTAATATTTTATAAAATGGATACCTGTGTCAAAGGAATCTGTATACTTAATAATTATTTTATATTTTTTTGCATTTAGGGCATGCATTTGTTTAAAGCAGTGGTGCACAATATGACATTGACCCAAATTCGGCCCTCCACGCAAGCCCCCAGACAGTAACCAAAAAATTTAACAAAAAAGTGAAAAAATACTATGCCTTACTCCAGTCATGCAAACTTTCCGGCCCATGCTTACTTACCTAATTGACTGCAGTTGTGCACACCTCTAATTTTAGCCACAGAAGTAACTATTCTTTCTTGTTTATAACTTATAATCTGTAAACATTAGTAACTTTCTGCAAGAGTTTGTAATAAATCATGGTTGCAAGCCAGAATAAAATTAAATGCAAAGTTGATGTAGAAAACAGGCAATTTCATGAATGCTGTCTTAAATAAAAATGCCAGTCACCTGTACCCATGGTTGCCAGACATCCCTATTTGAGTGAGACTGTCCTGGGATCAGCTGCCCGATTCTGAGTCCCACACTGCCAATTAAAATCCCAGCGAAACAGCCTCCAATTTGTTTTTGTTTTTTTTTTTTTATTGGCCCATATGCTGGTATACGAGCCAATCAGAAAAATTGCAAAATTAAGCTACTTCTGTTTAATGCAGAACTGCCTGATGTTCCGCATTGAACAGAAGGGGGTTCGCTGTGTGATTTTTTTTTGATTGGCTCGTATACTGGCGTACTGGCCAATCAAAAATTGCCAAAACACTTGCCAAACACAGAGCAACTGCGGTACCACCTTTAACATTCCTATAAGAAAAGTGCAGTCCGGGTATGAACTGTCTGCAAACAGCTACAGTTAACTTTGAACCTAACACCACTCTTAAGTATTCAACTGTGGTACCAACTTTAACATTCCTATAAGAAAAGTGCAGTCCGGGTCTGAACTGTCTGCAAACAGCTACAGTTAACTTTGAGTATGTGTCTAACTGTTTGAGCCAATCTTCATTTTCCCCTGGAGAGCACTGTGCTTTGGCTGTAAGCAACCCCCCCCCCACCACCACCACCACCACCACCACCACCACACACACACACACACACACACACACACACGCATCTTCCACTTTCTCTTATTCCCTTCTGTTAGCAAATAGTATCCATAACTGATCAATACTGTGTGTTTGTTTATTTAAAGTATACCACATTAGCCTACTGATACAAGGTTATCCTGGTTTTCCACCTGAGAAATTAAGACAAGACTTACAGTTTCAGAGCAGTCCTTGGTCAATTGTGATTGTTCTTAACACATACTTGTCTTGCTTTGGCTCATTAGCAGCAGTACAAAGAACTGCCTGCTCACACCCTTGTTCTCCCCTCCCCTTCCCTGTTTATTACCTTAAGACAATCCCAGAGTTAATAAATATTACCTGTGGCAGGCACCATTTGTAAAACTACAATCCACTCTGCTACAGGCCCCATGAAGGCTCAGTGTCTCTCCAGTAAGTGTTTTACAACTGTAAATGCCTATTTATGTTGAATTGTATTAGACATTTTACAACTTCTGTTTATGTTGAATTGTGTTAGACAACTAATATGTTTTATGCTTTATTTTTGATGTTACTATGGCATGCACCAAGTTGTTACTAGTATAATAGTATGTATGGTCTATTGCATAGCTGCACCTTGTTCACTAATGTTATTCATGTAATAGTGTTGTGTGTAGACAGCTCATACTAGTGTCTAAATTATTTCTATAAGTTTGTGCTGTTACTGGTGGATAGAATCACATTAGAGAACCATGACAGATTGCTGCTCATTATATTTTTATCTGTGGCTGCATAACTGTCTGTTTTTTGTTTTCTAATGTTCTTCCAATTGGCTCAGTATCTGCATATACTAAGTAGTGGTTCAGGACATTGCATGTGGTAGCTATTTGCTCAGTGTGTTTTTTATAATCTTTATAATATATATTTACCATCTCAAAAGTGCTTACTCCTCTCTGTACTCTTCTTTTCTAGACCTAACACCACTCTTAAGTATTCAACTGTGGTACCACCTTTAACATTCCTATAAGAAAAGTGCAGTCCGGGTCTGAACTGTCTGCAAACAGCTACAGTTAACTTTGAGTATGTGTCTAACTGTTTGAGCCAATCTTCATTTTCCCCTGGAGAGCACTGTGCTTTGGCTGTAAGCAACCCCCACCACCACCACACACACACACACACACACACACACACACATCTTCCACTTTCTCTTATTCCCTTCTGTTAGCAAATAGTATCCATAACTGATCAATACTGTGTGTTTGTTTATTTAAACTATACCACAGTAGCCTACTGATACAAGGTTATCCTGGTTTTCCACCTGAGAAATTAAGACAAGACTTACAGTTTCAGAGCAGTCCTTGGTCAATTGTGATTGTTCTTAACACATACTTGTCTTGCTTTGTGATTGTTTCCAGACCCTCATACAGGAACCTAACAGGGTCTCTACCCACTTCGCTTCCTGTCCTGCCCCCTATTCCCTCCCACCCCCAGTGGTCCCACCTTTATTGCACTCAAACCCCTCCCATCTTTCCAATAGCCAACCACAGTGCTAACCCAACACTACCTCCTCCATATTCCCTCCACTATCACACCTCCTCAACTGACATGTACAAGCATACCTTTCCTTTGCTCACTGCATGCACTCTCCTTGCACATCTTACATCCTACCAAAGCTCCATCATTCCCCCACTCAACCACTAACACTGTACTACTACTCACACCACCACCCATGTCTCACCCATACTCAGCTCCCCTCCCACCAGCTCAAGAACCATCCCTATGCACCACCCACATATTCTACCAACTATATTACTCAAACGTAAAGCATCCCTACAACTTAACATAGTAACCCCCCCACCATACCTATTACCCACAGAGAACAATCATAAAATTTCCCTTATAAACAAACACATTCAAAAACTGAGAAAACTAATTATCTCATGCATATCAAAACTAGCCCTAAGTGGAGACATCCACCCCAACCCTGGCCCTACCATCTCCAACCCCAATCCTCATAATCAGACTAGAAATCACAACTTCTCCCATATTACAGCCAATAGAAAGCCAAGTGACTTCCTTCTACTAAGCCTAAATATTAGAAGTATATCCAACAAAGTCCATGAACTCCATGCCACCATAGACTTATACTCCCCAGATATAGTCGTCCTGACAGAAACCTGGCTAAAACCTCACATTACCAGTGAGCAAATACTCCCTACAGGTTACGGCATAGTAAGAGTAGACTGGCTAAACAAAAAAGGAGGTGGTGTAGCTATAATATTTAAACAACATCTAAACATCCAGATCTTAAAATCATCAGCTCCACAAATAGGCAATGAAGAAATAATATATACCAACCTCAAAATTAACAGAAACAAAACCATCAACATAATTGGATGCTACTTACCACCTGGCCAAAACATCCCTCCACTAGAAAACCTCCTCAGCTGGTCTACCCACCATCTCCCCCAAGAAACTATCATCTTAGGTGATTTCAATATTGACTGGCAATCCTGTTCTGGCAACAATCCAACCCATCATGTACACCTTCATGGCTTCACCCAACTAGTCCAGTCACCAACAAGGATAAATAAAAACTCCAGCAAGCACTCTACCCTGGATTGGATACTAGTCAGTAAGAACCCCCAGTCATATATAACAGGCTGCTTATCAGATAGCCTCAGTGATCACTCCCCAACATTCCTACTCAAAAATACCTGTACCAAGCTAAACCTGTCATCTATCACAAATACGTAAAAATAAACTTTAACCCACTCACATTCATCTCATCCCTCAAAGAATGTAACTGGCATGCTCTAAAGTACCTCAGTCTAGATGACGCAGTTGAATCTTTTAATACTACCTTCCTGAACATCCTTAATTACCATGCCCCCATAAGATTTTCCAGAACCAAAGCACAACCCTCCCCATGGCTACAGAAAACCACTGTCAGAAATGAAAAACAGGGATAAAGCCTGGGAGCACTGGTGCAAAACCAAAACCCCCGCAGCTAGACAGAAATTCCTAGAACTACGCAATAGAGTCAAAAAGCTAATAAAACGGGACAAATTCCAGTACTACCAGTCTGCCCTAGCCTCCTCACAACACAGCCCCAAACAATTCTGGTCCTCCATAAACTCCATCCTCCACCCAGGTAAAGTCAGTACCCCTCCCCCTAACATCCCTCACTCCTCAGAAAATATTGCTACCTCATTCAACACACACTTCAACCAAACCATACTATCACTAGCTAAACAACACAACCCTCCCTCCAACCCACACCTTCAACTAGTAAGCTCACCACTGCCTTCTCTTTTTCTCCTGTACCTACCTCCAACATAAAAAACTCTTAACTAAACTTAAACCCACCAAATTAGCAGCAGACAACCTCCCAAGTGAATACCTACAAATCGCAGCTGATGCTCTGGCCTACCCAGTATCCATCTTGATTAACCAATCTCTGTCAGAAAGTTACGCTCCTACATTGTGGAAAGTCTCACATATAATTCCTCCACAAAGGCGGACCCTCTGCAGAACTAACCAATTGCCCCATAGCTATTCTCTCTCCACTCTCCAAAATACTAGAGATGCATACACTCTCAGGTCTCACACTACCTCCTTACTAACAACCTCCTTTCCAGTACTCAGCATGGTTTCTGACCAAACCATAGCACCACCACTGCCTTACTCTCCTTTACAAACACTATCCTTCAGCATAAAAACAATGGCTATCTCTCCTCTGCTACTTTCCTAGACCTATCTAAAGCATTTGACATGGTCCCACACAAACAACTTATCTCTGTCCTCAATAACCTATCCTTCTCACAATCAGTCACCAACTGGTTTCAGAGTTACCTGTCTGACCGCCAACAATCCGCTGTATGGCAGAATGACATATCTCCCCAACTACCTGTCTCCATAGGGGTTCCCCAAGGATCCATCCTTGGACCCCTACTTTTCTCTGTTTACACCAATAATCTAGCCTCTGCCACCAAACATGGCACACTCATCCAATACGCAGATGACTCTACCATCATCTGCTCAGCCCAGTCCCTACCCAAACTGCAAAAAGTCACACAGGAAGCCTTTTCCTCTGTTGAAACATGGTTATCCAATGCCCAATTAATACTCAACCCAAACAAAACTAAACTACTCATCTTCCAACCCACCAAACATACTCAAAACAACTCTCATTTTAACATCACAGCAAAAGACAACACCACTATATACCCAACTGAACACACCAAATTGCTAGGAGTGGAAATAGACAATAAACTAAAATTTGACATTCACATATCCATGACCATAAAAAAGTCCACAAAAAACTAGGAGCATTATACAGAAATAAACAATTTCTCACCAAAGCAGCAAAGAATTCAATAGCAAATTCCCACCTTATCTCCACCCTACTTTATGCCTCTCCAGTATATACCAACCTAAGGCAATGTGATCTAAACAAGCTAGAGACCTGCTACAACAAAATCGCAAAATTCGCCACAGGGGCATCCTACCATAGTCACCACTGTCTCTCACTTGCTGAACTGGGCTGGCTTGAACTCCCTCACCTCCTTCAGTGGTATCAACTCTCACTCACCCACAAACTAGTAAACCATCCACTAAATGTCCCATCCCTCCAGAATCTACTCCAACCCTATCGCACCACCAGACCACTAAGATCCAGCAACAAAAATCACTTGCAGATCACTAAAGCCAATAACTCTGCTGGTGAAGCACTATTCTCTTGCACCATAGCCAAATTATGGAACTCACTCCCACCCACAATTACCTCCGTACCATCATGCACCAACTTCAAAACTTTATTAAAAGCGCACCTAAAAACATGCTGGCTATGCCCTTGCAACTCCCACTCTAATATCATCCACCCCATCCAACTACTACCTTTCTTTCACCTCCACTAACTACCTTGATGATAGCAAGCTCAGATGCTCATAAGCCTAGTACTTATTATACAGCAGGAACTTCTCATTGTTACATTTGTTAATGACTGTTATGTACTTCACAGATAAAGATTCTAGTTGTCTACTGATGTACTATGTTCTTCATCTGTAAATATGTTGTAAGTAATTTCTATGTTAAATTGTTAATCACTATGTAATCCAATGTAACTACTGTCTGTTTATTTTACTGTGGAGCTTTTCTCCCCGGGCCTCCACTGAAAATGGATCCACGTCCAGTCGGACACTCCCGGTCAACAAATTTAAATAAATAAATAAATAAATAAATAAAAATACTTGTGTTTAATACAGAACTGTGATGTTCCGCATTAATGACCTTTTTTTTTTCACTTAGTGTGAAAGACTTTTTTTTTTAGCCCTACCTGGCCTGTCAGAAATCTGGCAACCCTGCCTGTACCTATGGTTAACTCGTAATGACTTACTATGTTTTGAGGTGGCCTGCAGATGCATTAAGAATTTGTGTAGTGGCCCTCCCCACAAAAAAGATTGTAACCTTGTACTATTGATTTTTACCACATGATGGCAGCAAGGATAACTGAACTATTGTTAACTTTTCTTTGGCTTGCAGAAAAGCTTTTTGCTTTTGTTTTGCAAAGGCCGTTGTTTCTTAAGTTGTAGATTTTTCTGTGATATGTTGCTGGGAAGATATCCCTCCTATTACATGCATTGCTGGGATGATATAGGTTTTCCTGGTTACATTATACTAAATTAAAGTATGAAACTGGCAATTGGTGTGAATGTGTGTGCAAAGTGTGTAGCGTGGATGAACTATAGCAGCAGGGTAAACCTTGGCTCTAGATAATTGCCACTGTTGAAGTGACACCCTGACTCCATGTGATAAACTGGAAAAGAGATGGTGATGGATGGATGGACGGATGGCACAGCAGACATCTTAAAGTAGTATTTATGATAACAGATGTATTTGTTATTGAAATGCTCATTTATTTGACAGGAGAACATTTATACTGGTTAGATTCTTTTACATTTTTTCCTACATAATTTTTGTACTTGGGGATTGCAATGAAAAATGTTTTTGCTTTTGTTTTGCAAAAAACACAGGTGCTTCAGTTAGGTTCTCCCTTGGAATATATTGCTGGGATTTGGGATTTTATGTCCATCTTTAATATATATTGCTGGAATATTTGTGGTTCTCCTGCACAGGAGATGGAGTACACTGCTGACTTCTTAAAGCATGGTGACTTATTGTTTTGATTTCTCAGCCGCTGTCGTTCAATGTATTTATCTTTAAAAATGAGAATGTGCTCTCTGTGAAATACATTAGAAGCAGAGCTGGTTCAGCCAGTGTCCTGGGCTGCTGTTAACCAGCACCTCAGCCCCACCACTCTTCAAGTGAAGAGCAAAAAAAAAAGAGCTTTTCACTGTAATCACAATAAACAACACATGCTGGAGGGATAGGTTCCTGACCCAGAGACTCCCCAGACTCTGGAATAGACTGCCCATACATGTCAAGCAGAGCACCTCCTTGGCCCTCTTCAAAAGGAACCTTGACGATTGGATGGGAGATAGGAAATTCACCCTGGGGATCACGTCAGTCGCCCTGCTAGACAGGGGTCCAGGAAAGTAAATATTGTGGGAAGAAATATCCAGGGAATTGTTATGGCTAGGCTTGTATAGGCCCTAGGGCCGATAGCCTAGTACCAACCTATGAACCTATAATAAGCCAATCAATACATCGTAACTAGAATTTGTAATCGAGTCTATGATAATAACAATACTGTCCCCATTATCTGGCTTCATCACCCTGATTTCAGATTTTTTTTGTAAGAGTATCTAATAAAATCTTTTCTTCACTGGTCAAGTTATAATTATGTGAAACATAAGCATTGTAAAAATTATTATATAGATGATATTCACAAGCTTTCTTAGAAAGAGATGTATTGTCAAATTTGGGATCCAGTCTCTCACTACAAAACATAGCTAAACTTAATTTTCTAGTAAATAACTTGAATTCAGAGAGTACTTCTGAAGAATCAAATCTTTTACTGGTACAAAAGTGATTCCCTTTTTCAGAACCTTAAAATAGTCATCAGTAATCTCTAAATGGTCATAATTAAATATATCATAGCTATTTCTGATGTAAAACATCACTGTGATGGACCTCTACTGGAATGAATGATTCACAGTTCTTCTTTCCCTTCCACTTCCCCTTTGTCCCCGTCCTCTATTTCTTGTAGTAGTGAGTGCAAACCCTAGCCCTAATGCTGCCCCTTCCCTCAACCCTAACCCTACACCTTACCTTCATAAAATCTTCTCATAACATTGCCACTAATCAGATGAATTTGAGGCTAGTGTTATAGGGGGTTAGTGTTAATACCAGAGAGGAAATAGCTTTACTTTCTCAATCAATATTTTTCATTTTCAGTATTATGTATGTTGGAACTTTTTTGTCAGTGTTTTCAATTCAACATTAAATCAGTTCAGTCAAGGACATATACCCTTTACTTGCCTTACAGTACTCTACACAGTGCCATATATACTAAGTTCAGTTCAGTGAAATGAGATTCAGTCAAGTGAGTTTTCAGTAATTAGTGTTTTTAGCGATGTGGTCGAGGTGAAATGAAATTCAGTGAAATGAGATTTAATGAAACAAAGTAGACCCATATATATATATATATATATATATATATATATATATATATATATTTTTTTATATATATATATATATATATATATATATATATATATAGATAGATAGATAGATACACACACATGTGTAGGATTACTTAAAATGATTTAAACAGTATAAGATTGACAGAAACGTGAAGGAATACTTGGATAGTTTACATGGGGGGGTATCATCTAGAGGAATGAGTTTTAACACAAGCAAATGTACAATTATGGATTTTGGTTCATGTAATAACTCCTCTTCATATGCCCTAGATAATCAAGTATGTGTAATATCACATGTGGTAAGAGGTATTATCATTGATTCAGGTTTGATTTTTAAGGAGAATGTGACTAATACAATTAGGAAATGTTATGGACTGATTAAGAGCATTATTCATTCCTTTACTACTAAAAATAGTCAGGTATTAGTTAAAATATATACAACTAGCATGCGCCTCATTATGGAGTATGGGTGGTCACTGTGTGTGTTGATTATTACTCATTTGAAGATGTTAGAACATGTCCAGAAAACTTTAACAAGGCAAACTGAAGGTTGTAGGAAGGTTGCAGGAATTTGTCATAAAGTATGAGACTTGAATGACTGAACCTTTAATCAGTTCCATATAGGTTTTTTGACAGACATCCTGATTATGATTTATAAATGTTTAAGAGATAGCTATTTAGCTTCAATGTTGGGTATGAATTTTGTTGGTCATTCTTCCAGTACTAGAAATAATAATCTAATGGTCATTTTATTGACTTCAAATGCAAAGTTAAAGTGTCCTTTTTTTCATTTAAGGTCTGGATCTCAGATCAGTGGAATATTTTAGCAGTTTCAAGAGATTAATAGATAATTGGTTTAAAAATGTATATTGCACCACAGGAACAATCATTAGGCAGACTCTAAATTGGCCTGTTTAGGCCCTGAGTCTGTAAATCACATCATGAATCATTGAATCTAAACTCAAGAAATATCTAAACAAAAAATATCAGCAAAATTGAAGTTATACTAGGGCAGTCTTTCTGCACTTTCCCCATTGTTATGCAACCTTGGAGTTGATATAATTAGCAGGGGGTGTGGGTCATGCATGGGGTCTTTCTCCCCTGTGAAAGCATTGTTTTGGGACTTCTTAGATTTTTGTCTGTAGTTTGTGTTTAAATGTTTTTGAGTTTCGATTTTTTTTTTGTCAATATTTTTGCTGTCGATCTTATGCTGCTTAGATGTTTAGATCATTTTAAGAAATCTCATTTTATATATGCATGTGTCTGCATACTATATACATATATAGCAAGATTGATTGATAGATAGATATAGGCATATGTATTTTGCATCTGGAGTGGCTAGGAAAGGTCATTATACCCCAGCTGGTTGATGGAAAATTGATGAGGGTTTTTGGACAATCATCCCCCAACCGTGTTAAATACAAAGATCACATAACAGTGGAGATTAGGAAGTTTGTTCTTTCTCCTTCTGTATTTTAAGCTCAAACTTAGAAGGCTTTCAGTGATGTGTGATCGATGGAATGTAAACTGAATTATCTTCTGTCAGTGACACACAACCATATACATAGCTAGAGAGAGAGAGACTTATTCTCTAAGCTGATGACATGGTCATTTACCAGTCAGGTCTGTCTCACATCAACATTCAATGCCACCTCCAGTCAGACTTACATGAGCTCCACCAATGGCTCATAAACCATAAACTACTTCTCAACCCCGACAAGACCAAAACTATGCGTTTTGGAACTCAACAGAAAATCCACCAAGTACCTCTTTAACTATATTTGGCCTACACAACCATTCCACCTTCAAATACCCAGGACTGTAGCTTGATTAGTCACTAAACTTCCATTTCTCCATAGACAAAGTGAGAGGCAAAATACGCTCCTTTCTTTTCTGGGTCAAAAAGATCTCCCATTTTCTATACCATACAGCCAGAGCAGCCTTTGGCAAAGAAGTTCTCCTTTTGTAACTTGAGTGTGGGCTCCCAAATTTTGCTTCTGCCTCTAAGAAAAACATTACCACTTTCCAGACTATCTCTAACACTATCTGCCAGTTCATTACAACTCACCTCTCTCTGAGCATCACTGTATCATCCTGGAAATAGCCAAATGGCTACCCATAAAATAAAGATCTAACTTACTTTTAGGATCCCAGCTCTACAAACTACTCCAACTCCAAATATGTACTCTCCTTGCAGCTAAACTTCATTAAAAAACCTCCTCATACAACCTGAGATGATGCTCACAAGCCACACCAACTCTCTTTACCCCTAGAACCAAACTCCACAGCACAGCACATGCTTTCTACTCTCAAGCACCTACTTTTTGGCAAGCTCTTAAAGGAATCAACGCTTCAGAATGTGTCTCACAAAGCATTTCATCATCCAAGCCAAGTGCTCTTACTTCAACACAGGGCACATCACCTAACCTGTCTCCTTTCCAGGTTTTTTCAAAGCTCCAAGATTCACTGAAGATTGACCCACTTTAGAAACAAATCTATATATTGTTAACTGTACATTACACTGTACATGGTCACTGGAATGTATACACACAGTTTTCTTCTATGTATTTAGTCTGAACTATTCTATTATATACATTTCTGATTTTCTGTTTGTAAATGATTTGTATTTCACCCTTGGTCAATATTAATCAGTGCATTATCCTGGTAAACAAATATATATATATATATATATATATATATATATATATATATATATATATATATATATATATATATATATATATATATATATATATATATATATTTGTTTTAGTGTGTGTGTGTGTGTGTGTGTGTGTGTGTGTGTACATGTATATGTATATCTATATATATATATATATATATATATATATATATATATATATATATATATATATAAAGAGAGAGAGAGAGAGACGTACATACATAGATAGAGGTAATACACTTGGTTGAATCTACTTTTAGTCAATCCCCGGGATTCATGAACCTTGCGCCAGGCGCCAGCATAGCGTCGGCGTTA